>NC_056438.1:62074295-62124295 GCF_018296145.1 Oncorhynchus tshawytscha
CTCTCTCCCTCTCTCTCCCGCTCTGTTTCTCTCTCTCTCTCCCTCTCTCTCTCCCGCTCTGTTTCTCTCTCTCCCTCTCTCTCTCTTGCTCTGTTTCTCTCTCTCTTGTTTCTCTCTCTCTCTCTCTCTCTCCTCTCTCTCTCCCGCTCTGTTTCTCTCTCTCCCTCTCTTTCTCTGTTTCTCTCTCTCCCTCTCTCTCTCTTGCTCTGTTTCTCTCTCTCTTGCTCTCTCTCTCTCTCCCTCTCTCTCTCTTGCTCTGTTTCTCTCTCTCTTGCTGTTTCTCTCTCTCTCTCTCTCTCTCTCTCTCCTCTCTCTGTTTCTCTCTCTCCCTCTCTCTTGCTCTCTTGCTCTCTTGCTCTTGCTCTCTTGCTCTTGCTCTCTTGCTCTCTTCTCTCTCTCTCTCTCTCTCTCTCTCTCTCTCTCTCTCTCTCTCTCTCTCTCTCTCTCTCTCATTGGCTCTCTCTCGTGATATGCGTGATAAGTGAGGAAAGGAAAACAGTGAGCTCTGTCTGAGTCTGCACAGGAAGTGCAGGAAAATCAGTGGTGTTGTCCGTCAAGAGGGCTGTCAAATGCCGCCAGCCTCCAGAACAATGGCCACAGGCTCCCCCGTACTCAGGGAAACTTAGTCAGCCAGCAATCTCACTGGCACTGACAAAGGAGATAAAGCACGGAGGAAAACAACGAGAGAGGATAAACTCAAAACTATGCACTCACACACAAACACAGAGGGACACATGCTATGATATCTTGTAGTACACACACACAGAGACATTTTATATATTTTTTTAATTTAACCTTTATTTAACTAAGCAAGTCAGTTAAGAACAAATTCTTATTTACAATGATGACCTACCGGAGAACAGTGGGTTAACTGCCTTGTTCAGGGGCAGAACGACAGATTTTTACCTTGTCAGCTCGGGGATTCGATCCAGATACTATAGAGATTCATGCAGGCATACACACACACACACACACACACACACACACACACACACACACACACACACACACACAGAGGGAGAGAGAGATATGCATGCACACACTGTGTGTGGAGTTCAAAATAATGAATAGCTCAATCAAGATTACAAGCCTAGTTGAAACAGGCAAACAGATGAGGGTGAAAATCCACTCAGGGGGTCAGGTTGCAATTAACCCTGTAACTCTGCACTTTTCCAAACAGCCAAACCATAGCTGCATGCAAAATATAACTACAACTCAGGAAATTCTCATTTGGCCATGTGTTACAGTATTTGTATTTGACACCATCTTTGTATACACTATACAGCACATCACAATTATAGCTGACTCCTGCACCCCTTACAACCACTGCTATTACAAACCACTATCACACATCATCTTATGGGGGACTGTTATTACTATGCAATTACTATATTCTAGAGTATCTGTCAATTACAGCTTCACACAGACTGTTTTACTCCTCATACAGCAGTATATTTATTTCAGATGATAATATTCAAATATACAAAAAGCAAAATGACTGTTAATGGACTGCAATTCCTGATGACTATGGTGTGTTACAGTACCACCAACTGAATATTAGCTCTGCCCTGAGTGCCCCTGAAGTACCTCCCTGGTTGGAAACCCACTGTGCTAGAGTAACATTTAACATGGTATCGATACTGCTCCCGCCGTATTCCTTGCGTCCTACATCAGTGCTCCTACTTCCACACTCACACATTCTTGCCATGGCTTATTTTACACTGCAGGAAATCTAACCCAAATCAACCAATTGCAGAGTGAGGGCTGGATACTCTGTGAAAACAAACAAGGCATCGCAGCTTGTTGACTTAATGCTGTTGCATACATTATTGCAGGGGGAAACATCTCTCCCTGCTAACCAAAATACATTCCACCCCCACGTTACATGTGGATAGTGGTGACTGGTGACTAAATACAATTACAGAATTACAGTAACTAAATAATGGCATTTATTCCTGGGTAGGCCTTTAAAAGTGTTACTTTATCTTTTAACAGTCTCAATAAGAAGCTCATATTCTCTGCTCGCCACTAAATGATGAAGCAATAGAGCACAAAATGCATTAACATTATCAAAAGCTTTATTACTAATACACACAACTACATTATCTTGATTCTATAGTTTCCATACCCTAAGCCCACTACCACCCTTGCCCAATTGAAACTGTATGCCCTGAGTAGCATAGAACACCCCTAATTCCATACATTTTCAGTCTAACATAACCTATCCCTGTGTCTACGCATGACAGCGATAAAAACTCAAAAGGAGAGGAGGGCATGTGTGTCACTGCTTCTAACAACCATGAGTGTCCAACCCCAAGGCCCCAACAGTCACTTAGGAGGAGGGCACAACGCTGGAGAGTGTGCCCAAACATTTAACACCCACGCGAACACAAACACACGCATGGGAGAACGCACACGCACACGCACACGCACACACACACACACACACACACACACACACACACACACACACACACACACACACACACACACACACACACACACACACACACACACACACACACACACACACACACACACACACACACACACACACACACACACACACACACACACACACACACACACACACACACACACACAAGGAGAGTATCCCTCATTTCACAGTTAATGGAAGGGAAGTCAGACCTTCAGCCTGTTGTATGACATCATGTATGAAAAAAGAGAGACACCATTTATCAGCGGCCACTGAACATGGAGACAATCATAACATCCTGACAGGAAAATCTGCTGGAAAATAATCAGATGGGCTTTGATGAGAAACTTGTCTCTTCTTTCAGACAGGGTCCAGTGCTCTGCTGCTATTCTACCTCTTCACTATACCTCTCCCATTTATTTTGCACTTTATCAATACTCCTCAGAATCATTTCCCCCATTATTTCATATTCAACTAGGACCTGACCTCAGATTAATCTGTTTTTCATGTCTGTCAAACAAAAAACATGTATGGGTTAATTCCACACAGGGAAACATTTTTGGTATCTCAGATTGTTCTGGCATTTCTCACGTAGATTTTTTGTTTTGTTTTGAAAATCATGATGAAAGTGGCCATTTAAGGCCCTTTTTACCTATCCAGGCCTCCTATAAGACCTTGTGAACCGTACATGATACAGACAACATCTTGGCGGGATTATACTCCATATAGTGCTCCCAAAAATTTGGAGTATCACATTTTTTCAACATTAAAAATATTCATATTAATATCTCAAAATGACCCATGTTGATTTTGTTAATAATAACAGATATTGTTTGGATCAATATACTCTACAAATATTATATGATTTCCAGAGTGGACTCTCTGCTAATTAAATTTTATGAGCACCACCAACACAGTGATTGGGAAAATTGATTAAAAGGAATCTCACTCTGCTGTTGACTTGCTGAATGTGCAAGCCTAAAGGAGGACTGTGATTGGTTAATGACCAAAATGTAAATTTCTATGTATAAAATGGGTCATACTATTAAAAGTACCAGAGAGCCCACTCTTGACATTTCTCGTGTTTGAAGAGTATATTGTTATAATTAATAAGTCTAAAAATAAATTTTGATAATTTTATAGATATTTTTAATGTTGAATAAAGTAATGTGAAAATGTGTATTTCAGAATCTAGACACACTCCATATTTGAGAGGATAATGACAGTAAGATATTATTTGTATCATGTTCGGTTCGCAGATCATAGTGTCTAACAGGAGCCAAGTACAGGTCTGAAGAGGGCCTAAAATGGCCAATTTAATCATGATTTTCACAAAAATGGTTTGTGATACAAATGTTAAAAGCATGTTAAACATCGTTCCTCCCAATGAAGTTCGTATGTGAGAATTGCCAGAACAATGTGTGATACCAAAACTATTTTCCTCTCCCGCTAGCATGGATTCATCCTCTGTTTATATACAGTATATGGTCACTCACACTGATATCTGCAACTACAAGAAGCTCACTACACAGATAGCAATTGATCTGTTTCTAATCTATACATTTTAAAAGAAGTCTTGCTGACCATAGTGAATAATGTAATTGCCCTTTAGGGTCAATAACATGTTGAGCATATTATAAAAATAACTTATAGTGGACATCGAGCTATCATCCTCATATCAACGAGACACGAAAGACCATAACAAGCGTGTTATCGCCACTATGTCAAACGTTACTGATGAAACACGATAAAGGGGATGACCAACTCTTTCCAGAAAACATTCATCTGGGTCCAAAGGTTGGTGCTTCCTGTTTGAGCAAGACTCTCGGAGTCCCCTCTCCGGCGGCCAGGCAGCAGCTTCTGTTAAAGACATATTAATCTCCCTTTTGTGCCAAACGAGGTGAGAGTTTGGCTTTTTGTCTTATCTCAGAAGGGCATGGACCTCAGCCAAGCCTGTCCCAGGGCGAGGGAGGGCTTCCTATTTTCACACCCCAAAGCACCTGCCCTCGCTGGTCCATGACGGGGACAGGGAGCACCACTGGAGAGAACAATGGAGACAGGGCCCCTTTCCATACAGACACTCCTCACCGCTGCCCGCGAGAAGCAACTGGCCGTCTGTCACTCAAACACATGACAGGTCAACCCAACTCACGCCCCGCTCCACCCCGCCCCCACATCCCCAACACCCACACCCCCAACTCCAATGCTCCTCGAGCCATACCCAAAGTAAGAGCTGTGCCTCGTGCCAGTCTGACATTCACACGTACACTCTTTCCTTTCTTTTCAGGAAATGCCTTAGCATGGAAGAGTAGTAATTCAGTGTGTTATGCAACATGAAGTGTAAGAGCTGATATGGAGCTGTCAAATGAAAGTACAACCTTCCATCCGTTCTTGCAAACTCTGTCTTTCTCCTATTTCTTTCGTATAGATTATGAATAATACTTTATTCTCAGACAGCTGATAAACTAGAGAGTGACTTTCTGTCAGGCAGATGAGATTTCCCCAGGCATCTTGAACAGAGACGACAATGCATATCATATCTATGGAAACCCCTGGCGGCCAGTGAAGAATTTTATTGGAGTAGTTATACAGGTTATTAACAGGGAGTACACATGATGAGATTGTAAATCATGAAAATCCCAAAATGTCACATACACCCTTCCCTGTTCACCCAATAAAAGGGAATACTCTGTCCATATCATTATGGCACAGAAACTTAACAACACTTAGACTTAAGCAGTACAAGTCAGGCATCCCTGTGAAAACGGCACTTTCTGTACGGAAGAAGAGAAAGAATGCTGTCCTATATTAATTAAAAGATAGATTGTTGAAGCAGAAAGTTGAGATATTGTACTGTTGGAATGCCTCTATGCTCTCTAGGGCCGCCACCAGGAAGGTCAGTGAACAGCAGGCCTATAGAGGTAAACAGGCTGAAAACAGTCTCAACCCTATCCTGAGTTGCTATGCAATTAACATGCTGCAACACCGATTATTTCCTTACTTATAAAAACACATGCTGGATCTCACAGTTTTACCAAAAACAGCCCAGGGGAAAAACGATAGCTCCCTGACACTTTAACGGAATTCTGATTTCTTTTAATATCATCAAATAAAAAACATTATCTTTCCAAATCAGTAAATTATATTTGTACAGGGGACTTCCTAGTTGCTATGAATGTATCAGTTACTCGCATAATCAAACATAAATCAATAATAAGAAACTAATATTAAAGGTGATGAATGAGCGAATACTGGCTTGGAGATGACAGTAACAGTACAAGGCAGGCTTCTGCCCAGCACAACAGTATATTTACGATCTCCCTGTCTGGCTCATCAATAAACCATCAGGCAGATTTATGATGATGCTTATAAGTCACAATGCTGTTAATCACCACGTAATATCCCGATAAGCCAGAGCAGACCAAATAACCTGCCATGCCAATAATATCGCTGTGAGTTATGATGTGCCAAAGTATTGTTGCATAGATGGACAAGTTGGAAGCCTCCCAATCACATGCTGTACGCTGTGGGGAGTTGCATGTTTCCCAATCCCAATTGCAGTATATCACCAAATGTGTCTTTCTAGGTGAGGGCGTTACCTTTGTCAAGGCAGCAACAGCAACATAAGTTCAGAATTTAAGACATTCCGACACGTACTATGACTTTTCATACAGACATATGGCCAAGCCACTCCCCTTACGATCCAATAACCCCTTCCACAGGAGTAGGAAATAATTTAGCTGTCTCTCCTCTTGATAAATACATACCAGTACTTTACTAAAACCAGGGGTGGAGGAGTGGGGGGGGTATGAGACACCTGAAGCAGTGCAACCGAGGAGACAGGTCGACTTGGCAATACCTCATTTAGCACCTCGTTCATCTGTGCGGATGTGAGGACAGATAAATCTCAGGTTTTTATGGTGACTCCATCATCGGGAACAGGAGATAGGGCACTAACTGCACTCGCAGCCAGAGTGATGAGTACTAGCCCCTATCGCCTGGAACCGGGACCATGGAGTATGGTAGTTACATTTGACCGCTTAGCCACCTCACATTATCTATCAAGAACCAGATATGAAAAGGCTTTGTGTTTAAGAAAATGGTTTGTGATTTGGGCTGAAATGGAATGGAACTCAGGCTTATCAATAAAATATGCAAAGGGTTGAAATGGTCTTCCATTACAGAGATGTGAGGTCTACAAAAGACCAGACCGTGGTGCCCCACAGGGGATGAAACGGTCCAGAATCTTTATTCACCAGACAAAAAAAGGATAAGATCACAGAGTCCATACAGTAAGTCATGATTGATTCATACTGAGCCAAAACACAGCTCAGCCAGCGGTAAAGGGAAGACATGGGATCATGTCCATCTACTGTAGACAGAGTCCTGTGTCAGCCGCTGTGGTTAGGCAGTACATCACCACGCAGACTACATTTCCTACCTCCAGGCACTAAGTCAACCAACCTACCTGCACCACTGACAGCTTTAGTGGTGTTAGATATAGCCGTGTCCTTCTTAGTTTCCATGATTAAGATATTACAGATGCCAAAAATTACACTGATAACATCAAAACTATCGAAATGATCAGATACGTATCTTAAATAAAGGCCACGTTAGGGGATAAAAGTTGGTAATAACATTGAAATTAAAATATGAGAGAAAGTGTACATTGTTCACACCTGCGATTTAAATTCAGTGGCAGGCAGTGACTCTTCAAACCAACTCCGAAACATGCCAAGATGGGTTTGGATGAAAAAAAGTAGAGGAATGGTTGTCGATGTGCAGACTGAAGTGACAATCAATAACAGAGTTTGTTTTTAAATTCACATCACTCAACACAAAGGCAAGACTTCTGAATTTCCCTACAACATGGAACTACCAAGACAATGGAGAAAGAAACCTCTACTAACCTTTAAAACCTGGCACCAGAACCTGTACCCAAAGCCACACATCACTCAAGACCCATTAAAACAACAACTTCTTTATGTGATGAAGTCTTTCTGGCAGAGGCCATGCAGCAGCAGATAACATAGTTCATCTCTGATTGTCAGTGGTAATTTGATGAATGGATCAGACTTGTTATCAGTTTGCAGTATGTATGCCAGTAAAGTCCTTCATTTTGACAGGTATTGCTGATAAGAAGAGTTTAACAACAACAAGCCTGTAGGCAGATCCTTCAATGGGAATATACATGTTTTCAAGAACAAAACTGGACCATTCGGTATAGGAAGTAATAATAATTTAGATTATTTTAAATAAATCATTTCAAATAACTGAATATTCATTTTAGCAACGCTGACACATCATCTCACATATGGGGCATCTCACATATGGGACATCTCACATATGGGACATCTCACATATGGGACATCTCACATATGGGACATCTCTCATATGGGACAGATGCAACAAGTAATAAAGGATGGTGAGTTCAGGAAGAGATGATAGCAGGTCCGCAAGGTCGCCTGCCTCTTCCCTCTTCCACAGCAGCAGCTGTCAGCCTCGCATGGCTCGTGGTTCCCTTCCCTAGAACAGGGGTCGTCCAGCTGTGGACCCTCCCCCTGTCTCCCCTAGCCCCTGACACAACAGATGTGGTTGGGGATAAGGACCACCGCGGCGGTGAGGGCCCAACAGCCACATCTGGGTCTGATTACACTCAGACAATCCAGCTTTATCAGACAGCTAGATCCACAATCCACGCCACTGGCTGTTCCACCCAATCCCCTCCGGTCAAAATCAAATCAAATCAAACTTTATTTGTGACATACACTGCATACAACAATACTTACAGTGTGTCAGACAGAGATACTTTGACGGTGACACATTCTACATTCAATAATACCAGGTTTAGATTATGCTCACTAATGCTCTTGTGGCTGAATGGAAGCAAGTCCCTGCAGCAATGTTTCAACATCTAGTGGAACACCTTCCCAGAAGAGTGGAGGATGTTAAAGCAGCAAATGGGGACCAACTCCATATTAATGCCCATCATATTGGAATGAGATGTTCAACAAGCAGGTGTCCCCATACTTTCGGTAATGTAGTGTATTAATATGTGTATATTAAATAATTTGATATCACTTCACTACTGTATAATAGCATGCAATTTTGGTTTACTTTATTTACTATGTTAACTCCAGTAAAACACAATCGCCATCTCTCTACCCAGTGATGAAGCATCTTTTCCTCCCTCCCTCCGCCTCTTTATTTAGCCTGACTCTCTCCTCCAGGGAGAGAGATAAATCCCTGCTTGTCAAACACACATAATGCCAGTCTTAATGATATACTGCAGCTACTTTAACTATGTCCCTGAGGACGATTGGCAAACTTCCATCAGGTGTTTCGCAGGGAACAAAACCACTGTGTGTGTGTGTGTATACACACATGTAGAGTATATGTGCGTACGTGTGCATATTGAAACAAAGAAGCCTGTTACAGTATCTGCTTACACAATTACTAGAACATACAATTGCTCTTAGCTCTGCCTACGACCACCTGCACTCTATCTACGATAAACACTTTCACAGTGTATGGGACAAATGTGGCAGTTGCAGATAAAAATCCTAACATCTATAAACAGGGGAGTTTGAGGAAGGATTACTCTGCACACAAGGATCATTCATCGCAGTTTATTTTCCCAGAGTGCCTCTGGTGTTGTCGTCATCCTACATAGCCAATGAAATCCCCTTGACACTCTGCGTTCTCGACTCCTGTAGTTACATTAGGATTTCTATAATCACTTCAAACAAACAGATACCAGCTGAGGTGGAATTTCACAGATCAATTCCAAGTCCCCTCTTGAATAACAGATATAGGCCTGGATTCAATCCGATCAAGCGTTAACCGGCGATAGCCGATACCTGCATAGCCAATGTTTTGGCGGTGTCGAACTTGTAACTGTGTTGGTGCTATCCAATCGGTGGGCAGCTACTCTTGAGATCGTCACAAAGCCACACCCGTCCCACTCGCGTTAGGATTTCAGAAGGAGAAAGTGTAGGCCTAGGCTATAAAAGTAATGACGCTCAAATTGATCAAGATGTAGGCCTAGGTTACATCACATATTCTAGTGTTCAAACTTGTAAACATGGCTGCATGGGATTCATAGTAATAGAACTGTGTGCAGCCAATGGCAATGTCTGAGATATCTACACTGGTAGCCGTTTGTGGATTTGACAGGGGTTCCTCCGACACCGTCAAACACCTGCTATGCGGGTGTCCCTTTGATCTATTTACACCAGACAGTTATATTTCTCTGTTTATGTTCTTGTTATTAGAATCTAATATTCCCTTTTCAGGAGAATCTGGAAAAGGGACTTTTATCTTTCTAAATGTAATATGAATGAAAAGGAAAAACTTGGAAAGCAACAAATAGGCCAACATTTACCACAAACGCCCTTTCCCAGTTCAGCCTAAATAATAGTGCTAGCCAGAGACATGTGACAATGTCCCTTAGCCTATCATTTGGGACTAGCCTGTGTGGCCCCGAGCCACGGTTCTGAGCTATGCTTGCAGACCATAGACAGCAAGTGACAATGTCCCTTAACAATTGCCCTGTGGCTGTGTAGGCCCGCCATGCCATGCTACTCATCTGATGTAATCTGGCTGGCTGAGGGTCACTACTATCAGCCCCAGGAGGAAGTGGGCAGGGCCTTCTGTCTGGAGCTGTGTGAGAAGTAAATAAACTGATGTTAAGGGCACCAGATGAGCTCCCCACCGCCTCCCATCAACAGTGATAAAGGCTACTTAGGGGGGAGAGGTCGGGGAGGAGGGGCGGATAGCCTCACCTCTGGTTATTGGCAGTGAAGTGATAACAGACCCAAATGTCATTCCTCACACCAACAGCTCCAAGCCAATAAGCATTGGGGTGTTATTCACTTTATTAACGCTATTTCACACTTCTGCCCAATGCTACAAGATGATCTAAGAAGACTCAAGTTTGTTGTTGTGTTAACTGATTTGCATTAGTGATCTAACACTCAAATTACTGAGGCGAATATGTTAATTGGCTTTGATAGCAACAACAGGTTTTTCACTCTGCTTTGAAGGACTAGATAAGCTAATGGGGGCTTTCAGTTTCAATGCTCACACATACTGCCAAGGACTTTCACCAGAAGGGTCAAACCTTTCTCATTCTCACACAGCTTAGTCTGTTGCTTATTGCCCAGCATCATTATAGATTAACCTATCAGTGCTTAACATTTGCATGCCCTAATGAAGTGAAGTGATAACTTATGGAGATGTGAGAGGTGCTCTGCAGATCATTCTCAGAGCTAAGAGAAAGTTGAGCAGAACATAAATCCAACCTGTAGCTCCTCATCTCTTAAAAAAAGTAATTGAACCTTTATTTAACTAGGCAAGTCAGTTAAGAACAAATTCTTATTTGCAATGACGGCCTACCTCGGCCAAACCCTCCCCAAACCCGGACGACGCTGGGCGAATTGTGCACCACCCTATTAGATTCCCGATCACGGCCGGTTGTGATACAGCCCAAGATGTAAACAGGGTCTGTAGTGACGCATCTAGTGCTGAGATGCAATGCCTTAGAGCCCATATATCTCTGCAACGGTCTTCTAATGGACCAGGGCCTGGAACCTCTCAGAGTAGGAGTGGAGACCTAGGTTAAGGCCTGTCCCCCATCCCCCGTCTGTATGGCAAATATGGCGAAACCCAGGTTCTTTTGTTCCACAGTGCAATTTCGGAAAAGGATGAACAACAACCAGGCAAGCTTCACAATGAACAATACTTTATTTGAAAAGGTAGGAAATGTCTCTTAAAAAATTGTTGTCCAAAAATGTGTAATGTCACTCCTCAAAAATAGCATCACCTCTTTAAAAACAGGCCTCTAGTGTAAAATCCATGAATCAACATGTATCTTTATTTCCAACAGTAAATACTCATCCACATGTCGCCTCTGTAGTTGAGTCCATCCTGTGGCATCAGTTCCTCTACTTTTAGTTGAGCCTTTTCTCCTTAGCTCTCAATTGAATCTCTTTCTCTCCACAGGTTCCAGTCTCCGTGAAGGTAGGGTTCAGGGCCCGGTTTCCCAAAAACATCTTAAGACTAAGTGCATTGTCAGAAACATTGAGCTCAATGGTTCTAACGATGAACTTAGCCGTAAGATGCTTTTAGGAAACCGGGCCCTCATCCGTCGCTTGAAAGAAGAAGGTAGTGTAAGTATCTGAGTCAGGTAGGTATCCGTTTCCCAGTATTAATGCCTTTCTACTTCTATATCTTCAGCACAATGTTAGCTCACATCCTACATAATGTTAGCTCACATCCTACACAATGTTAGCTCACATCCTACATAATGTTAGCTCACATCCTACATAATGTTAGCTCACATCCTACATAATGTTAGCTCACATCCTACATAATGTTAGCTCACATCCTACATAATGTTAGCTCACATCCTACATAATGTTAGCTCACATCCTACATAATGTTAGCTCACATCCTACATAATGTTAGCTCACATCCTACATAATGTTAGCTCACATCCTACATAATGTTAGCTCACATCCTACATAATGTTAGCTCACATCCTACATAATGTTAGCTCACATCCTACATAATGTTAGCTCACATCGTACATAATGTTAGCTCACAACCTACATAATGTTAGCTCACATCCTACACAATGTTAGCTCACATCCTACATAATGTTAGCTCACATCCTACATAATGTTAGCTCACATCCTACATAATGTTAGCTCACAGCCTACATAATGTTAGCTCACATCCTGCATAATGTTAGCTCACATCCTACATAATGTTAGCTCACATCCTACATAATGTTAGCTCACATCCTACATAATGTTAGCTCACATCCTACATAATGTTAGCTCACATCCTACATAATGTTAGCTCACATCCTACATAATGTTAGCTCACATCCTACATAATGTTAGCTCACATCCTACATAATGTTAGCTCACATCCTACATAATGTTAGCTCACAACCTACATAATGTTAGCTCACATCCTACATAATGTTAGCTCACATCCTACATAATGTTAGCTCACATCCTACATAATGTTAGCTCACATCCTACACAATGTTAGCTCACATCCTACATAATCATAACGTATCCAAAGTGCAAGCATTACAGAAGTGACATTGACCCTTAGATGATAACTTTGAGGGCGAGAGGAAAAGAGTACATAACTTTACTGAGTTGTTTGTGTTTGGAACAACAAGTGTTCAGAGACAGGGCTGGATGCAGGCTCTATGCATTTTAGGAGCAGGCGGCCGTTGGCGAGCTGTGTGTCTGCACCGTCGGATGTGGAAAGAGAGGCGCGCTCACTGCCTGTGTGCTTCTGTCTTTTAGGGAGTCCCGTTCATTTCCTTCACCTGTGCACAACCAAAAGTGTAAAGAGAGGCACGCAGGAACGTCGCCTCTCAATTTGGGTTAAAGCATATCATTGGTGAACAAGCTTAAAAGATGTGAGAATGTAGGACATGCGTTATTGGTAGCACACGTTAGATTTCACACTTCCATTTTTTCCACTCCTGAATAGGTGTGCACAGAAAAAAGGAAGCTTTTCATCACCAGGTGACAAACATTGTACTTTTAAACTCGGACAAAACAGAGATGCTTGTTCTAGGTCCCAAGAAACAAAGAGATCTTCTGTTGAATCTGACAATTAATCTTGATGGTTGTACAGTCGTCTCAAATAAAACTGTGAAGGACCTCGGCATTACTCTGGACCCTGATCTCTCTTTTGACGAACATATCAAGACTGTTTCAAGGACAGCATTTTTCCATCTACGTAACATTGCAAAAATCCTAAATTTTCTGTCCAAAAATTATGCAGAAAAATGAATCCATGCTTTTATTACTTCTAGGTTAGACGACTGCAATGCACTTCTTTCCAGCTACCCGGATAAAGCACTAAATAAACTTCAGTTAGTGCTAAATACGGCTGCTAGAATCCTGACTAGAACCCAAAAATGTGATCATATTACTCCAGTGAAAACCTCCCTACACTGGCTTCATGTTAAGGCAAGGGCTGATTTCAAGGTTTTACTGCTAACCTACAAAGCATTACATGGACTTGCGGCTACCTATCTATCTGATTTGGTCCTGCCATACATACCTACACGTACGCTATGGTCACAAGATGTAGGCCTCCTAATTGTCCCTAGAATTTCTAAGAAATCAGCTGTAGGCAGGGCCTTATCCCATAGATCTCAATTTTTATGGAATGGTCTGCCTACCCATGTGAGAGACGCAGACTCTGTCACAACCTTTAAGTCTTTACTGAAGACTCATCTCTTCAGTGGGTCATATGATTGAGTGTAGTCTGGCCCAGGAGTGTGAAGGTGAACAAAAAGGCACTGGAGCAACGAACCGCCCTTGCTGTCTCTGCCTGGCCGGTTCCCCTCTCTCCACTGGGATTCAAATCAAAATCAAATCAAATCAAATGTATTTATATAGCCCGTACATCAGCACGTGTGCCGTGGCGGAGATCTTTGTGGGCTATACTCGGCCTTGCCGCAGGATGCTAAGTTGGTGGTTGAAGATATCCCTCTAGTGGTGTGGGTACTGTGCTTTGGCAAAGTGGGTGGGGTTGTATCCTGCCTGTTTGGCCCTGTCCGGGGGTATCATCGGATGGGGCTACAGTGTCTCCTGACCCCTCCTGTCTCAGCCTCCAGTATTTATGATACAGTAGTCTACAGTATGTGTCGGGGGGCTAGGGTCAGTCTGTTATATCTAGAGTATTTCTCCTGTCTTATCCGGTGTCCTGTGTGAATTTAAGTATGCTCTCTCTAATTCTCTCTTTCTCTCTTTCTTTCTTTCCCTCTCTCGGAGGACCTGAGCCCTAGGACCATGCTGGCATGATGACTCCTTGCTGTCCCTAGTCCACCTGGCCATGCTGCTGCTCCAGTTTCAACGGTTCTGCCTGCGGCTATGGAACACTGACCCGTTCACCGGACGTGCTACCTGTCCCAGACCTGCTGTTTTCAACTCTCTAGAGACAGCAGGAGCGGTAGAGATACTCTGAATGATCGGCTATGAAAAGCCAACTGACATTTACCCCTGAGGTGCTGCCCTCGACAACTACTGTGATTATTATTGTTTAACCATGCTGGTCATTTATGAACATTTGAACATCTTGGCCATGTTCTGTTGTAATCTCCACCTGGCACAGCCAGAAGAGGACTGGCCACCCCTCATAGCCTGGTTCCTCTCTAGGTTTCTTCCTAGGTTTTGGCCTTTCTAGTGAGTTTGTCCTTCTATACCTGCATTGCTTGCTGTTTGGGGTTTTAGGCAGGGTTTCTGTACAGCACTTTGAGACATCAGCTGATGTAAGAAGGGCTATATAAATACATGTGATTTGATTTGATATATACTCTTATTCATTACGATCTAAAAAGTCAAAGTGATTTTAGACCAGCACTCTTACTCTGAGATGCTTTATGAATGCCGGCTCTGGGCCCAGTTTCTCAAAAGAATCTTAAGGCCAAGTTCATCGTTAAAACCTTTGTTGGAGCATCGTTAAATCCCCAAGCTGTTTCCTAAAACCATTGTTATTAGCAAAATACATTGTTTGATGCTTTGTTGTCCTCCCAGTGCATTTGGAAAGTATTCAGACCCCTTGGACTTTTTCCACATTTTCTTACGTGACAAAGCAAAAACAGTTGTAATTTAAAAAAAAAGTATTAATAATAGACCCTTTACTCAGTACTTTCTTGAAGTACCTTTGGCAGCGATTACAGCCTCGTGTCTTCTTGGATATGATGCTACAAGCTCGGCACACCTGTATTTGGAGAGACGCTCCAATTTTTCTCTGCAGATCCTCTCAAGCTCTGTCAGGTTGGATGGGGAGCGTCGCTGCACAGCTATTTTCACATCAATCCAGAGATGCTTGATCGGGTTCAAGTCTGGTCTCTGGCTGGGCCACTCAAGGACATTCAGAGACTTGTCCCAAAGCCACTGCGTTGTCTTGGCTGTGTGCTTAGGGTCGTTGTCCTGTTGGAAGGTGAACCTTCACACCAGTCTGAGGTCCTGAACACTCCGGAGCAGGCTTTCATCAAGGATATCTCTGTACTTTACTCCATTCATCTTTCCCTCAATCCTGACTAGTCTCCCAGTCCCTGCCACTGAAAAACATCCCCACGCATGATGCTGCCTACGCCATGCTTCACCGTAGGGATGGTGTCAAGTTTCCTCCAGATGTGACACTTTGCATTCAGGTTAAAGAGTTCAATCTTCATTTCACCATACCAGATAATCTTGTTTCCTTGAGTCCTTTAGGTGCCTTTTGGCAAACTCCAAGCGGGCTGTCATGAGTCTTATACTGAGAAGTGGCTTCTGTCTGGCCACTCTACCATAAAGGCCTGATTGGTGGAGTGGTGCAGAGATGGTTGACCTTCTGGAAGGTTCTCCCATCTCCACAGAGGAACGCTGGAGCTCTGTCAGAGTGACCTTAGTCGGGATCACCTGAACCGTGACTAAGGCCATTCTCCCCCGATTGGTCAGTTTGGCAGAAAGAATCTTGGTGATTCCAGACTTCCTCCATTTAAGAATTATGGAGGCCACCTTGTTCTTTATGACCTTCAATGCTGCAGACATTTTTTGGTACCCTTCCCCAGATCTGTGCTTTGACACAATCCTGTCTCTGCGCTCTACAGACAATTCCTTCGACATGGCTTGGATTTTGCTCTGACATGCACTGTCAATTATGGGACCTTACATAGACAGGTGTGTGCCTTTCCAAATCATGTCCAATCAATTGAATTGTCCACAGGTCGACTACAATCAAGTTGAAGAAACATCTCAAGGACGATCAATGGAAACAGAATGCACCAGAGCTCAATTTGGAATCTCATAGCAAAGGGTCTGAATACTTATGTAAATTATTTCTGTTTTTTCTGTTTTTAATTTTTTATTCATTTTCCTAAACTAAAAACCTGTTTTCGCTTTGTCATCATTGGGTATTGTGTATAGATTGATGAGAAATAAATTCTTGAATCAATTTTAGAATAAGGTTGTAATGTAACAAAATGTGGAAAAAGGGAAGGAATCTGAATACTTTCTGAATGCACTTTGTACACAAGATCACTGCTAAAAATAGAATCACATGGTTCGTCCATCTCTCTGTGACCATTGATAACTTTAGAACAAAGTTGACTTCAAATACAAAGTTGCCAATGTCTTTGCAATTGATTCAAACAAGTGAAGTATAAAAATGAGCTTAAAATGAAAACTGAGCTGACTGCATTAAAATATAAACAGTAAGCTACATGCCTATTTAAATCAAATACATTTTATGTTGAATCAATTACGTTCTACTTTGCTACTTGTAGGCTACTGTCTGTCGTTTGTGTCAACATATTTCATGATGTGTAGCCTAACGTGCACAATGATGTGCCAAATCGGTGATTTAGTACAATTTTATTGGATAAGCATTTGAATAAGACACCTAATATTTGCAACCGTAGGTGGTAATATCTCTTTAGGAGCAGGTCTGTCATTAGTATTGTGAAACAGATTTAGCATTGTGGAAAGATTTGACTGGAGAAAGCTGATCCGAGAGCAGCACTCCATTTCTTTCGATCCTATCAGTATTGACACATGCTCCAACGACACACTTAGCATGTTACAACTTTGGCCATTGTGGGAAAAATGCATCCTTAAAACATTCCTAAACCTAAATTCTATCACTATTGTGAAACTGGGCCCTGGTCATTTCTACCGAAGCAAACAGATTAGAATAACTCACTCTCTAGACAGACGATAAAAATTCATCAGGACCTGCTGCTGCGAATGGGCCACTGTGGTCGCTACTCCACATCTAAACACACCACCAAGGCAACCCATTTGGTCAGGTCAGCCCTCCCTTCAACATGTTTGTGTGTGTTCTAAGGTGGCAGAGTGGTGGAGTGAGGGAGGGGGTTAGGAGTCTATGGGGGCATAGTGAGGAGGTGAGGGGGCTGAGTTGGGGGTTGGGGGTGGGGTTAATTAGAAGCATTTCATCAACTCCAGGGCCAAATGGAGCAATTATCTGGCCCACCTCCTACAGGGCCTTCAGAAAGTATTCACACCCCTTGACTTTTTCCACATTTAGTTGTGCTACAGCCTGAATTTAAATTTATTGCATTTAGATTTCATCGGCCTACACACAATTCCCCATAATGTCAAAGTGGAATTTTGTATAGAGATTTTTTTTACAAATTAATTAAACATGAAAAGCTGAAATGTCTTGAGTCAATAAGTATTCAACCACTGTGGTATGGCAGGCCTAAATAAGTTCAGAAGTAAACATTTGCTGAACATGACGCAGAATTTGCATGGACTCACTTTTTATGATAAAAAGAAATTGAATAGAGCTAAGCACAGGCAAAATCCTGAAGGAAAACATGTTTGTCTGCTTTCCTACAGACACTGGGAGACAAATTCACCTTTCAGCAGGACAATAATCTAAAACACAAGGCCAAATATACACTGGTGTTGCTTACCAAGAAGACATTAAATGTTCCTGAGTGGCCTAGTTACAGTTTTGAATTAAATCGGTTTGAAAATCTATGGCAGGACTTGAAAATAGCTGTCTAGCAATGATCAACAACCAACTTGATGGAGCTTGAAGAATTCTTTGAAGAATAATGTACCGATATTGTGCAATTCACGTGTGCAAAGCTCTTAGAGACTTACCCAGAAAGACTCACAGCTGTAATCACTGCCAGTATTGATACTGACATGTATTGACTCAAGGGTGTGAATACTATGTAAACGAGATATTTCTGTTTTTCATTTTCAATAAATTTGCTAAGATTTCTAAAAACATGTTTTCACTTTGTCATTATGTGTACTGTGTGTAGATGGATGAGAAAAAAATTAAGTTAATACTTTTTTAAAATCATGCTGTAACACAACAAAATATAGAATAAGTAAAGGGGTATGAATACTTTCTGAAGGCACTATTTCCCCCCATTCATCTCTCACTGTCAATGTCTCACTCCCAGCTCACCAGGCAGCTGGTCCACCACTGTGAGCTGTGTGGGCTGCAACGACCAACATGGTGGATCACCTGGCCGGGTGGGTGATAACTTCTCCTGTGGCCCACTGACCTTCACATATTATTAATGCCATAGCAAGATAAGTTTCGTAAATGTGCCACAACCTAAGATTTTTTTTTGCTGCAGCTTACTGTATGGACTGAATGAGCTGAATGAATGAGCTAAATTTGAAGTATCCTGAATATACTGTAGATCTAAGGAGAGATATAAATTCATATGAGACTAACAGCATATGCAGGCATCCCTCAGAGTTTGCAAGCCAAGAGTACAGGCCCCCAATATGCATCAGTGCAAAAAAAACACAAGAAGTTAATATTTTGGAATGCAATGTGACAGAATGGTGGACTAATGTTTTCTGCACTTATGGAAGGGCATTCATGTGTCCAATATTATCACATTCCAGTGTCATGACATTGGCCTAGGGGTAGGTTTATGACAGTCATAAATACCTCTTTCCCCCTTTTTCCTCTCTCTACCCTACTGATGTTACATTTGCAAACCCCTTTGGTTAACATAGAGATTCTGGGAACATCAGAAGGTGGGGGGAAATTAACTATATTCTGGTAATCCAACCAATTTAACATATGCGGTGGTACTTAATGAATATGATGTCAGTTCGGTTGTCATCTGAGACATTCTCATCAATGATAAGATGACATAAACTCTACAGTGGAAAGTCTACACATCAGAGTTATCGGATTCACATGGAATTGTTTTTCAAATTAAATGTTTGAATATGAAATTATTCATGATGGGATGAAATGTGATTTTAGCTTCTAAAATGTGAGATTTGGGTTTTCATAAGGTAGGGCTCTGCTCAATCATGTGAAGGGACATGTGATATAAAACTTTTCAAACACGCCCTCCTCTACCTTCCTATATAAAGCCTTGACGACAATATAACCTCCTGTTCTGAGGATGTGGGGACGACGGTCCGATGTCAGAGTGCTTCTACACCTGCATTGCTTGCTGTTTGGGGTTTTAGGCTGGGTTTCTGTACAGCACTTTGAGATATCAGCTGATGTATGAAGGGCTATATAAATAAATTTGATTTGATTTGGATCAGATAATAACTACAGAAAGAAGCCAACATCAGCCTGAGCTTTGGTTGCAAATGGTATGAACTTTGAACTCTTATTCACTACAGAAGTGATACCTACTAGCCGTTGAGCTAGCAACAGCCGCTGCAAACGAGGGTTAGGACGGAACAGACAGAGTATCCTGTCTATCACACAACGACATTACTACAACGTATCCAATTGACAACTAGAGACATTCTTCAAAGGACAAAGGACTTGGTTGGACAACACGGCCATCCATCTACCACCAACCTACCGAAGCGCAGCTCAGAGTAAATATTTATTGCATTTTCCTTTTCCAAATGGGTGGTAATTGAGAATGCATAAGATACGGTATTTACGATAGCACAGCTTCGCCCTTTGTTCCTCAGTCTTCCCGCTCTTTCACTCAAACCCAGACCCTTTTCTTTTGTGTAACCAGCTGTCATATCTGTTCCGCCCGCTAGGGACGTTTTCCTTTATGACGTCATTTGTAATCAAGTTATGATTTATTATGTGTATGTGTAATTATGTGTGATTAGTTAGGTATTTAGCAAATAAATAATTAAACCCAATTTTGTATTGCTGATTGAACTTTTTAGCCAGCGTTCGTGCAGATAACCAAGAATTTACAACTTTCAGATGAGACTGAATTAAGGTGACGATTAACATTGACTGCTATTGATGTAAAATATTACTAGGTTTTTAAGAGTTTATTTGGAAGATAACAGCTCCATAAATATTATTTCGTGGTGGCCTGACTCTCTAGTTAATTACATTTACATGATTTGCTCAATCAGGTAATGTTAATTACGGAGAAATAATTTTATAGAATAGCATGTCATATCACTTAATCCGGCATAGCCAAAAACACGACACCAGTCAACATCCACGGTTGGCGAGAGGAGAGTTCACACTGCTGACAGGAGTGGCCATTCAGTACTGCTAGACCTCTCAGGGAAGGACTGATCCAGAGAGGGCATCCTTTCAACAGTTCTACCATGTGTGGAAGTGTGGCATAAAGGGGACCAAATATTCTGTATTTTACTGTTCTTTAATATCTTACATATGGTGCATTCTGGTTAAACCTGTATGAACAAATTGTATACTCCTTACCATTTGAACTAATCTAATCAAAATGGCTTGCAGTACAAGACACAGTCCAATTTACTCATACTACGGTATTTGTCATGGCTTTTGACATAGATTTTTATCCTCTCCTAAAGCTTTGGGATTCCCCACGACGTAGTCTTGTATACCCATAACAACAGATTCAGGAGGAATCACAAATGCACTGTCAACAGTTCCTTTACAAAAGATTAATGATATCGCAATGGCCACATCAACATATACATTATCCTACAAATATATCCTGAATATATAGGTTACCATATTGTACACAATATAATATTTGACACAGGAGAGCTGGTGAAGGGGGGCCTTGTTTGGAAATATAGACTGGATGATGACTGGGCTGGAGTAGGCAGAGGCCAGGGTACAGCAGGCTAACTTCAGGCGAAATTTGTCCATTACTCATGTTTGGGGTATGTGGATGCAGGCCACATGCAGTCTGCCAGACATCAGTCTGTTGATAAGGCTAAACCCTGGTTTAATTGAACAGACATGATGAGTCAGAGGGAAGAGTGAGTGTGGTGCTGTTACTAAACCGTAACCTCGAAACCGAGAAGGAGAGGGAGTGTGTGTGTGCCAGACGGACAGACGGGCAGGCAGGCAGACAGACAGACAGACAGACAGACAGACAGACAGACAGACAGACAGACAGACAGACAGACAGACAGACAGACAGACAGACAGACAGACAGACAGACAGACAGACAGACAGACAGACAGACAGACAGACAGACAGACAGACAGACAGACAGACAGACAGACAGTTCAATCAGGAAGACTGGTCTGAATATTCGTTTAACTTCATCCAGTAAGCATTCAATAATTAACTTGGTTTTCTATTCTACGGGCATAGTTGGAATGAATACAAAGGTAACATCATCAGCGTAGCGTCTTGATTCACCTACTTACCTTATAGCCTATAAGCACGGCACAATAACGCACATTCCTCACCCTTGCTGTTTAACCCTTGGCCTCACTCTTGCAATTATCCCCATTCTCTCTCTCAACCAATGGGCGTAAATATTGGTATATATTTATATGTCAACTTACTCATGTTCTCTCACTTGCTGTTTTTCAGCAACAGTTTTCCAAAGACATTGCCGTCCGTGTTGGTTAGTCATATCAGACGCCAAATATGTCCCATGTTCCAGTGATCGATCCAGATGAATCGTCCACGACTAGGATATACCAGAGAAGAAGCGAGAGAATTTCCATTGGCCAAGTGGGCCCATTAGCCGATGCTGAACTTCTGGGAATCTTGGCCGAAAACAGCATCACAGCGGCTCCAGCCATGAGCTCCTCCACCTGGCTATTATTAATGTGGTTGTCTCATGTCTGCAACTCCCAGATGA
This sequence comes from Oncorhynchus tshawytscha, assembly GCF_018296145.1. Classification (NCBI taxonomy): domain Eukaryota; kingdom Metazoa; phylum Chordata; class Actinopteri; order Salmoniformes; family Salmonidae; genus Oncorhynchus; species Oncorhynchus tshawytscha. Next base: position 62,096,295 of record NC_056438.1, read on the forward strand.
TGGCAAATCTTTCTCATGAGAAGAGGTCTGTTCTCCCAGAGGGGTTGGAAAAGGCTCCAGAAATCGCTCTTGCTGCCACAGCCAACAACTCGGTGCTGGCGGTTATTCAGTCCCTCCTCAGCACCATGGGCTCTTGATTCACCTCTCCAAGTTTTGACGGAAGCAACTCTGCTTCCGGTATTGTTTCCAGCCTCACTGCATTGCCATGATGGTTACAGCTGCTCCTGCAGCTAGTATGAGATGTCCTCCCGGGAGTGCTCATGTATAGGCTATCCTGGCCTCGGCTATGCCGGCATCTTCCCAAAAAAAGTAGGCCCTAAGTGTCCTCCTCAGCCAATGTGTCTCCCTGCCTGAGGACCACAATCCTTCAAAAGGATAGACTTCAACCTTGTCAGCCTCCTGCTGTTCTCTCCCGAGTGTACTGGAGGGTTTTGGCCTCCAGTACAGATGTAACAGCCATCTTTAAAGTCTCTGCTCCCAGGCTACAGTGTATCTTTTCCATTGCATGTTCCCCCCAGAAGAAGATAAATTGATAAATTACATTGCTAAGATTTCAAATCAAATGAATTTTTATTTGTCACATGTGCTGAATACAGCATGTGTAGACCTTACAATGAAATGCTTACTTACAAGCCGTTAACCAACAATGCAGTTTTAAGAAAATGCCCCCACAAAATTAAGAGATAAGAATAACAAATAATTAAAGAGCAGCAGTAAATAACAACAGCGGGGCTATATACAGAGGGTACCGGAACATAGTGAATTTGTCAATGTGCGGGGGCACCGGTGTCGAGGTAATTGACATAATTATGCACATGTAGGTAGAGTTATTAAAATGGCTATGCATAGATAATAACAGAGAGCAGCAGCAGGGGGGTGGGCAATGCAAATAGTCTTGGTATTTAATTATCTGTTCAGGAGACTTATGGCTTGGGGGTAGAAGATTTTTAGAAGCCTCTTGGACTTGGCGCTCCCGTACCGCTTGCCATGCGGTAGCAGAGAGAACATGACTAGGGTGGCTGGAGTCCTTGACAATTTTTAAGGCCTTCCTCTGACACCGCCCAGTATAGAGGTCTTGGATGGCAGGAAGTTTGGCCCAGTGATGTACTGGGCCGTAGCACTACCCTCTGTAGTGCCTTGTGGTCGGAGGCCGAGCAGCTGCCATTCCAGGCAGTGATGCAACCCGTCAGGATGCACTCGATGGTGCAGCTGTAAAACCTTTTGAGGATCTGAGGACCCATGCCAAATCTTCTCAGTCTCCTGAGGGGGAATAGGTCTTGCTGTGCCCGCTTCATGACTGTCTCGGTGTGTTTGGACCATGTTTGTTTGTTGATGATGTGGAACTTCAAGCTCTCAACTTGCTCCACTACAGCCCTGTTGATGAGAATGGGGCCGTGCTCGGTCCTCTTTCTCCTGTAGTCCACAATCATCTCCTTTGTCTTGGTCACGTTGAGGGAGATGTTGTCGTCCTTGCACCACACGGTCAGGTCTCTGACCTTCTCCCTATAGGCTCATCATTGTCTGTGATCAGGCCTATCACTGTTGTGTTATCAGCAAACTTAATGATGGTGTTGGAGTTGTGCCTGGCCGTAAGGTCATGAGAGAACAGGGAGTACAGGAGGGGACTGAGCACTCACCCCTGAGGGCCCCCTGGTGTTGAGGATCAGCGTGTCGGACGTTTTATTACCTACCCTTACCACTTGGGGGCAGCCCGTCAGGAAGTCCAGGATCCAGTTGCAGAGGGAGGTGTTAAGTCCAGGGTCCTTAGCTTAGTGATGAGCTTTGAGGTCACTATGGTGTTGAACGCTGCGCTGTAGTCAATGAATAGCATTCTCACATAGGTGTTCCTTTTGTCCAGGTGGGAAAGGGCAGTGTGGAGTGCAATAGAGATTGCATCATCTGTGGATATGTTGGTGCGGTATGCAAATTGGAGTGGGTCTAGGGTTTCTGGGATAATGGTGTTGATGTGAGCCATGACCAGTCTTTCAAAGTATTTCATGGCTACAGACGTGACTGCTACGGGCCAGTGGTCATTTAGGCAGGTTACCATAGTGTTCTTGGGCACAGCGACTATGGTTGTCTGCTTGTAACATGTTGGTATTACAGACTCAGACAGGGAGAGGTTGACAATTTAATTGAAGACATTTGCCATTTGGTCAGTGCATGCTCGGAGTACACGTCCTGGTAATCCGTCTGGCCCAGCGGCCTTGTGAATGTTGACCTGCTTAAAGGTTTTACTCACATTGGCTGCGGAGTGCGTGATCACACGGTCATCCGGAACAGCTGATGCTCTCATGCATGCTTCAGTGTTACTTTCCTCGAAGCGAGCATAGAAGTGAATTAGCTCATCTGGTAGGCTTGTGTCACAGGGCAGCGCTCGGCTGTGCTTCCTTTTGTAGTCTGTAATAGCTTGCAAGCCCTGCCACAACCGACGAGCGTCGGAGCTGGTGCAGTATGATTTGATCTTAATCCTGTACTGACGCTTTGCCTGTTTGAGGCTTCGTCGGAGGGCGTAGAGGGATTTCTTATAAGCTTCCTGGTTAGAGTCTTGTTCCTTGAAAGCGGCAGCTCTACCCTTTAGCTCATTGCAAATGTTTTCTGTAATCCATGGCTTCTGGTTGGAGTATGTATGTACAGTCACTGTGAGGATGATGTCCTCAATGCACTTATTGATGAAGTCAGTACTGATGTGGTGTACTCCTCAATGCCATCGGAAGAATCCCGCGAACATATTCCAGTCTGTGCTAGCAAAACAGTCTTGTAGTTTAGGATCTGCTTCATTTGACCAATTTTTTATAGACCAAGTCACTGGTGCTGCCTGTTTTAGTTTTGGCTTGTTAGCAGGAATCAGGAGGATAGAGTTATGGTCAGATTTGCTAAAAGGAGTGCGAGGGGGAGCTTTGTACGCATCTCTGTGTGTGGAGTAAAGGTGGGCTAGAAATGTTTTCCCTCTGGTTGTACATTTAATAACATACTGATAGAAATTAGGCAAAACTGATTTAAGTTTCCCTGCATTAAAGTCCCTGGCCACTAGGAGCGCCGCCTCTGGATGAACGTTTTCCTGTTTTCTTATGGAGGAATACAGCTCATTGAGTGCGGATTTAGTGCCAGTCTCAGACTGTGGTGGTATGTAAGACAGCTACGAAAAATACAGACCTACATTTCCTTTCCCAGCGAATCACAGAGATCTGGGCCTGGTCGGGTGTCTGTAGTATATCACTCGCATCTGACTCATTGAAGAAGAACTCTTTGTCCAATTTGAGGTGAGTAATCCCAGTTCTGATGTCCAGAAGCTCTTTTCGGTCATAGGAGACGGAAGCAGCAACATTATATACAAAACAAGTTATGAACAACAAAATAGCATGGTTGGTTCAGAGCTGATAAGACGGTAGCCCTCCGCTCCGGCAGCCCTCTCCTCCGGGGCCATCTTGAGTTTTCATATAGGATATATTTTGTGCAGGCACGGAAGCTGCTAGAATGAAGGCTATATTAGAATAACTATGCCTATGCATTGAGTGCAGAACTTGTGGCCATGGTTAGCTGTCATCATCCCATATTTAAATATACTATGATTACTTCAGCTATCAGATCTGGTTAGATTTATTGTAAATGCTCCTTTTACACATAGTCTCTCGAAGCTATTCATGGGGAACACTCAACCATGTGGTCTTTCTTTACGTTCGTGATTCATATTCACTATGAATATTTACTATGGCTGTTTGTTCAATAATATGTTGTCTTGGGTCATATTTCCAAATTTCTATCCTCTGCACAGACAATGGCGCATGTACTGTAGGCTACTGGTAGTGGGTCGCAAGTATAATTCATGATTAGCCTATATTTATCTGAAGATATTCATTGTTACTTCTTGTCCCTTCATTCACAAGTTCTGCACTCAATGCATAGGCATAGTTATTACAATATTGCCTTCATTCTAGTGGCTTTCGTGCCTAAACAAATCAATCAAATCAAATGTTATTGTCATACGTACAGGATATACAGTATATGGTGTAAGCTTCACAGTTCAATAAAATGCTTTCGTTTCATGTGTATTGCCCATGGGCCTACTCTTTTCCCTTGACATTTTATGCGGTTTCCTCTCCCCTCACTATCTCCTCTCTATTAATTATATTAGAATGTATGGAACGCCATATAACACCGGAGCACCTTTCACGGTCGTGCCCTGACTGGCCATGAAAACTCCCATCCACTGGTCTACACAGGCTGATTTCTGCCATGCTGTTAACAGCTACATGGTTACATAGAATGGACTCGAACCAAGATGAACCCAAGAACAGCTTGTTGAACGGCCTCGCCGACACTACATCTCCAGCAATCATGGATTGGTATCGTATGATAATGAGAGACAACCTGTTTCCTAAAGGCTGTAAGTATAGTCATTCATTTTGTCATTACAAAGTTGGCTTACATGCATAATCATAGCCTATTTCACAAGTGGTGTGTTGCAATAACACAGCCATTTTATCAATTGATTCTTCAGTAATTCCTTTTATTTTATTTTTATATGACATCCATGCTTTTGAGCTCAGTAGACCTCCTACTGCCTGTAACTCTCATCCTTCTAGGCATTTTCATTTCATTTGTATTTCATCTCGTCATAAACTAAATGTCTTCTGCAATAACTTGATATGTTAAGTCAGTCCTTGCAGTCAGTTCCATCTTGAATAATGGTTATATTCTCCAGCCTCCCAGCAGCAAACCAAGTGGCAGGGTGGCAATCGACAGTAATACAGTATATCAATTAGGAATTGTGGTTTTCAGCTTCAGTTATGTTGCCTGCAACCTATGAATTCTAATTTCATGGTTATTGTCATCATTCTAATCATTTTGTTCATTGTTACAGGTGGAGCTTCAGTGTCAAAGAACCGGGATACTTCTTGTCAGAACTGATCGTGGGAAATGCTTCTCTATGCAAGCTTAAAAACATCTTACCCATCTAATAACAGTTGGTCCCCAAGTCACCATCTTCTATTTGCAAATGAAGGCTACCAAGCAATGGTTTCCACCATGTTGGTTCCCTCACTGCTAGTGTACAAGGTTCATCTGCCACCGGTATGTCCTTGGTTAGCACTCAGTTTTTCATACAACTTATACTCACTTGTCATGTTTGGTCCTATGATTTCTATGGTCATGTTGCAACGATGCCTTGACAATCTCAAGATCTTATTATGTGATTTTACTTCAGATACTTCCCATCTGTGTACTTTTGTGGAATTCGACACTGAGTGTACAAAACATTATGTCTACCTGCTCTTTCCATGACATAGACTGACCAGGTGAATCCAGGTGAAAGCTATGATCCCTTATTGATGTCACTTGTTAAATCCACTTCAATCAACATGTTTTGTACACTCAGTGTATTATGGGCCTCAACTCATAGGCCTAGTGAATCACCTCACACTACGCCAATCACGTTATTTAATGGAAATTATACCGTCTTGTCGCTTTGTCTCGTGCCATCTTTGCCCATTCATATTCAATCAGCATAACAACTGCATCGCAACACAACCATTTTAGTCTCAATACTAAGCTACCTGCTACTTCCTATTCTACAGCATATGTTTGCAGCCCTCAACAAGTCGCTTTCCTTCCGCATTGACATTTTTTCAATACTTCTTTTTTTTCAATAGTCTTTTTACTGGTTGTCCTTGGTTTCTTTCTAATGGAGAGTTTACAACTCCCTCTATCACTTTTATTCCTTCACATGAGACCTGTTTTTGTCACCCTAATCACTACAGCGTCACTCTTAAGCATCCTAAACCGGGTTCCTTGGGTACTAATAGCTCGCACTTACACTCCATACTTACACTCAATCCTATCTTATGCTTTATGATAATATATATCCACGATTGACCCCGCTCCGCTCCTCATGCTATTTTCATTCTTCCTCTTCAACCCTCATCCAAATTCTGTTTCACTTCTCTCCTTTCTGAAGTAATATATAGGTGTTAGCTTTCACCTCAACTCTACACTGGTCACTCATTCAGAACTGTAGCTGCAACAACAGCAACCAAACTAGGTATAATTCCACCCTCAATCTCCAGTAAGTAGGTCACTGGTAATGCTCTGCCTACACCTCATATGTTAGGCCCATTCAATTGTCCACCCTCTCAGGTCCTTTTACCATAGCTATCAATAGTTACATTAGTTGGTGAGTATCCAATCACACTTATAGAGGTGGTGGTCATTCATTATTACACCTTTTCATATGAAACAGTGTGAGGCACTCAGCAGCCCGGAATTGGGTCAGACAATCTTTGACACGTGTCCCTATCGCTTCATATTACTGCATGCGTGACTGGGTTCGATGCAAAGCAAAAGTCAAATTTTATCATACAAATCACATTATAGTATGCGTGGTTGGGTTGTAGGTACACTTGAAAAAGAAAAAGCCGAGCATCACACTCTAGGAGCTCAGATGCAAAAATTGGGTAATACTTACAAGCATATATATCATTTCATCTAAACACATCAGCAAATGTTTGATTCTGGCACTAAGCCACCATGCTTTATTGAAAAATGTCATATAATACTTTCCATTGGAGCATAATCTCACTTTTGTTCTATTCCTTAGCATTCATCTCTTTTACATCTAATTCATCATTGTTTTCAACCTTTAGGTTCGATGCTAGCATCCCCACATTGGGCTACCTGCCTTCATATCATCTGGCTCCGAGGATCTTCCATCAGAGGCTAGGCCATTCCCCAATAGATTTAATAAGAGTCCGGTCACACTTTATTTAGATAGTCCGGATAGTCCCTCTGTAGATGCTCTACAGACAGTCAAACTATCAACAAAATATGTGTTGATAAGCAACTGCTTGCTAAGGTTGTGGTTAGGGTTAGGTTTAGAATTAAGGTTAGGGTAAAGGTCATGGTATCTTTTCTCAAACTCGGTCCTGGGGACACCAAGGGGTGCACATTTTAGTTTTTGCCCTAGAACTACACAGCTTATTCAAATAATCAGAGCTTGAAGATTAGTTGATTATTTGAATCAGCTGTGTAGTGCTAGGGCAAAAACCAAAATGTGCACCCCTTTGGATCCCGAGGACCGAGTTTGGGAAATGTTGGCTTAACTAAGGTAAGGGTCTATGGTTAGGGTTAGTCAACAGTTAGTTGAGAAGTTACTGATAGTCTGTAGAGCATCTACAAATGGACTATCCAAATAAAGTGTTACAAAATCTCCATACTGCATTCTGCCTTTGTTGTTCATCAAGTTAAGCCTGCACTCAAATGAAATGTAGTTTACTAAAGATCAATCAGAAAAGCTGGTCTGAATGCTCATTTATCTTAATCTAATGAGCATAACTTTGTGTTTCCTATTCTATAGGAAACATGGCTGGTAGCCTAGCGGTTAAAAGCGTTGGGCAAGTAACTGAAAGGTTTGAATCCCTGAGCTAACTAGGTGAAAAATCTTTTTGATGTACCCTTGAGCAAGGCACTTAACCCGAACTTCTCTTGTAAGTCACAGATACGAGTTAGTCTGTAAGTTAGCAGATAAGTTTCTACTAAAATGTAAATGAATACAAACATTTCATCTTGTTTCTTCTCCTCTTTCCTATAAGCCATGTGCAGAATGTTATTCACCTATTTACCTTATAGTCTATAAGCATGGCACAATAATGCACATTCCTCACTCTTGCTCTCCTTAAGAATCTATTGACGCACCGAAAATGTCTGTAGCATCCGAACAGTTTGGTGAGATGAGACCAATACGATGCTGTAGTAAGATGAGACTCTCACCAATACGATGCTCTATGACCCCGACAAGTGTCATGGGACTCGTCTGAAGCTAACCCATACAAATGAATGGAGACATGGAGGTAGTTTTGTGGTAACAAAAAATAAGGGGTTAAATATGTGTCCCAAATGTTTCTAATATTTCCTGAGCTTTCTTATATCACCCAGATAAAGGACAGACACTTCAAAACCTTAATGATTTATTTTTTTACTGTCTTTTTCATTAATATTATTTTGAATATACCTAAAGGGGTACCCAAAAATCTGGGGATGTATTTATATGTCAACTTACCAATGTTCTCTCACTTGCTGTTTTTCAGTTTTCAGTTTTCAACAACTATCCACCTCCCCACCAAATCAAATCAAATCAAATCAAATCAAATCAAATCAAATCAAATATTATTTGTCACATACACATGGTTAGCAGATGTTAATGCGAGTGTAGCGAAATGCTTGTGCTTCTAGTTCCGACAATGCAGTAATAACCAACAAGTAATCTAACTAACAATTCCAAAACTACTGTCTTATACACAGTGTAAGGGGATAAAGAATATGTACATAAGAATATATGAGTGATGGTACAGAGCAGCATAGGCAAGATACAGTAGATGGTATCGAGTACAGTATATACATATGAGATGAGTATGTAAACAAAGTGGCATAGTTAAAGTGGCTAGTGATACATGTATTACATAAGGATGCAGTCGATGATATAGAGTACAGTATATACGTATGCATATGAGATGAATAATGTAGGGTAAGTAACATTATATAGGGTAGCATTGTTTAAAGTGGCTAGTGATATATTTACATCATTTCCCATCAATTCCCATTATTAAAGTGGCTGGAGTTGAGTCAGTGTCAGTGTCAGTGTGTTGGCAGCAGCCACTCAATGTTAGTGGTGGCTGTTTAACAGTCTGATGGCCTTGAGATAGAAGCTGTTTTTCAGTCTCTCGGTCCCAGCTTTGATGCACCTGTACTGACCTCGCCTTCTGGATGATAGCGGGGTGAACAGGCAGTGGCTCGGGTGGTTGATGTCCTTGATGATCTTTATGGCCTTCCTGTAACATCGGGTGGTGTAGGTGTTCTGGAGGGCAGGTAGTTTGCCCCCGGTGATGCGTTGTGCAGAAATTTAGCTTGTCACCAAAAGCACTCACAAACTTCTACAGATGCACAATCGAGAGCATCCTGTCGGGCTGTATCACCGCTTGGTACGCAACTGCTCCGCCCACAACCGTAAGGCTCTGCAGAGGGTAGTGAGGTCTGCACAACGCATGACCAGGGGCAAACTACATGCCCTCCAGGACACCTTCACCCCCCGATGTCACAGGAAGGCCAAAAGATCATCAAGGACAACAACCACCCGAGCCACTGCCTGTTCACCCCGCTATCATCCAGAAGGCGAAGTCAGTACAGGTGCATCAAAGCTGGGACCGAGAGACTGAAAAACAGCTTCTATCTCAAGGCCATCAGACTGTTAAACAGCCACCACTAACGTTGAGTGGCTGCTGCCAACATACTGACTCAAATATCTAGCCACTTTAATAATAAAAAAATGGATGTAATAAATGTATCACTAGGCACTTTAAACAATGGCCCGTTATATAATATTTACATACCCTACATTACTCATCTCATATGTATATACAGTGGGGCAAAAAGTATTTAGTCAGCCACCAATTGTGCAAGTTCTCCCACTTAAAAAGATGAGAGAGGCCTGTAATTTTCATCATAGGTACACTTCAACTATGACAGCCAAAATGAGAAGAAAAAATCCAGAAAATCACATTGTAGGATTTTTAATGAATTTATTTGCAAATTATGGTGGAAAATAAGTATTTGGTCAATAACAAAAGTTTATCTCAATACTTTGTTATATACCATTTGTTGGCAATGACAGAGGTCAAACGTTTTCTGTACGTCTTCACAAGGTTTTCACACACTGTTGCTGGTATTTTGGCCCATTCCTCCATGCAGATCTCCTCTAGAGCAGTGATGTTTTGGGGCTGTTGCTGGGCAACAGGGACTTTCAACTCCCTCCAAAGATTTTCTATGGGGTTGAGATCTGGAGACTGGCTAGGCCACCCCAGGAACTTGAAATGCTTCTTACGAAGCCACACCTTCGTTGCCCGGGCGGTGTGTTTTGGATCATTGTCATGCAGAAAGACCCAGCCACCTTTCATCTTCAATGCCCTTCGTGATGGAAGGAGGTTTTCACTCAAAATCTCACGATACATGGCCCCATTCATTCTTTCCTTTACACGGATCAGTCGTCCTGGTCCCTTTGCAGAAAAACAGCCCCAAAGCATGATGTTTCCACCCCCATGCTTCACAGTAGGTATGGTGTTCTTTGGATGCAACTCAGCATTCTTTGTCCTCCAAGCACGACGAGTTGAGTTTTTACCAAAAAGTTATATTTTGGTTTCATCTGACCATATGACATTCTTCCAATCTTCTTCTGGATCATCCAAATGCTCTCTAGCAAACTTCAGACGGGCCTGGACATGTACTGGCTTAAGCAGGGGGACACATCTGGCACTGCAGGATTTGAGTCCCTGGCGGCATAGTGTGTTACTGATGGTAGGCTTTGTTACTTTGGTCCCAGCTCTCTGCAGGTCATTCACTAGGTCCCCCCGTGTGGTTCTGGGATTTTTGCTCACCGTTCTTGTGATCATTTTGACCCCACGGGGTGAGATCTTGCGTGGAGCCCCAGATCGAGGGAGATTATCATTGGTCTTGTGTGTCTTCCATTTCCTAATAATTGCTCCCATAGTTGATTTATTCAAACCAAGCTGCTTACCTATTGCAGTTTCAGTCTTCCCAGCCTGGTGCAGGTCTACAATTTTGTTTCTGGTGTCCTTTGACAGCTCTTTGGTCTTGGCCATAGTGGAGTTTGGAGTGTGACTGTTTGAGGTTGTGGACAGGTGTCTTTTATACTGATAACAAGTTCAAACAGGTGCCATTAATACAGGTAACGAGTGGAGGACAGAGGAGCCTCTTAAAGAAGAAGTTACAGGTATGTGAGAGCCAGAAATCTTGCTTGTTTGTAGGTGACCAAATACTTATTTTCCATCATAATTTGCAAATAAATTCATTAAGAATCCTACAATATGATTTTCTGGATTTTTTTTCTCATTTTGTCTGTCATAGTTGAAGTGCACCTATGTTGAAAATTACAGGCCTCTCTCATCTTTTTAAGTGGGAGAACTTACACAATTGGTGGCTGATTAAATACTTTTTTTGCCCCACTGTACTGTACTCTATACCAGCTACTGCATCTTGCCTATGCTGGTCGGCCATCGCTCATCCATATGTACATATTCTTATTCATTCCTTTGTTGTTGTGAAATTGTCAGATTACTTGTTGGTTATTACTGCATGGTCGGAACTAGAAGCACAAGTATTTCGCTACACTCACATTAACATCTGCTAACCACGTGTATGTGACCAGTAACATTTGATTTGTGTGTGTGTTTGTGTGTTTGAGTAAGAGTTGTTATTTACTGTCAGTAACTCTAATATAGGCAGGATTAAACTCAGTCCTCTGCCAGTAAGGCCTGCAGGAAGCATTGATTCTTCCTGGAACAAAGGGTGGAAATGCCTCACCAGCGGACACTAATGAATAGATACAATGATTTGCTACATAAGGAGGAATCAATTCCGTTTTGGTTGTTTGTATGGTCAGTTTCGACCAGACCTCCGTTCCAAGTAAACCTTTGTAGCTCTCTGCTTTATTCTTTGCAATGAAACATTGTAAATTGGAACAAATATAGTGAATTAGCAGTGTGTGACATGAGATAGGCTTCCAACTAATTGGCAACAGATTTTCATGCGAATATTAAAAAATCCACGTAAAAACAATACGCACATTGTAAGGGTTTTCTTCTGGTGAAAGAGAGGCGGACCAAAATGCAGCGTGGTGGTTATTCATGTTTTTAATAAAGACGACTATACATGAACAGACTAAACAAAACAAGAAAAGTGAAAACCTAAACAGTCCTATCTGGTGCAAACACAGAGACAGGAACAATCACCCACAAAACCCAACACTAAACAGGCTACCTAAATATGGTTCCCAATCAGAGACAATGACTAACACCTGCCTCTGATTGAGAACCATATCAGGCCAAACATAGAAATAGACAAACCAGACACACAACATAGAATGCCCACCCAGCTCACGTCCTGACCAACACTAAAACAAGGAAAACACATACGAACGATGGTCAGAACGCGACACACATTTTCCAATAATTTATATATAAACCCTGGATTGCTGATGCTGTGCATTGGACATTGAGAGGCTTTGAAGCCACTGGTCAGCCATATTAGCACTCACCAGTAGGAGCAGTCCTCTGTAAGAATGAATGGAATTCGACAGTATGTCAATTAAATGTTTCAAGGATAAAATTGCATGTATTAAGGTATTTTGTTGTTGTACTGGGGCATTAAAATGAGTAATCTCTAAAAATGATTCTTTAAGGAAAGTGTTTTAATATGTTTATTAATGTAACATTGTTATTTTTAGCTCACATTTTATAATTTAAAAGTATGTGTTAAGATGTTTGTAATAGAATGAATGTGGCAAAAAATAATTTTGACATAAATCCATTTCTTTAGCTTCCAAAATATTTTTCAACGGTGTGGAAGTGCCAAGACGGAAGCACAGTGGCTTCAACACAGTACCCCCTATCAGTCAACTAGTGTATACATAAATCATTGGCATGTTCCACCCAGAGATGTGTTTCCATCAAATTGACTTTTGCAGAAAGAAGGCTGTGCTTGATGACGTAGTGCACATAAAAACAACTTTTGCAGTTAAGTTAAAGCTTAGGCTTCCATCCAAAACTGATGGTTTTGTCACAAAAAAAAGTGTGTTATATAGCAAATGTGCCCATTGGCGTTAGCATGTGCTCTCTAGCCAACAGCCCAGACACAGTGTGGGTATAGTCTACATGATGAGATTGTTATGGATTATTTTAATTTATCAAACGGCAGCCAAGCATCAATCATCATGTCACCAGAATAAGACCCTCAATATGTATTGGAAAGAGACATCAAGCCCATCACCATGCACTTCCACCACCCTGTGAAGTTCAACATAACTTATTTCATCTGCAGCATAATGAACTACATGCCTTCCCGAGTGGTAGTCAGAGGACCACTCAACATGTCATCGTGTCACTCCAAGGTTACTTCCATTTGATGGTTATTATAGCAATATTTGCTTGGCGCTTCAACCTCCATTTCTTGCATTATTTATTTTACAGACTCAAAAAACTCCCTCCTTGTCTAACACATTTTGCTACCTTGAAATTTGGAAAGTTACTTAAAAATGTGCTGTTTTCATCGAGGACATTTTTATCTGTACTTTACTCACATAAAAAGGTTGGATGGGAACCTGGTTATGGTGACTATTGTGACCACTCAAAAAACCAAGAGGTATCTGACTATAACGAGGTTATATGTTGCAAGACACCCGTCTAAAAGAAAAATTCATTTTGGGTGAGAGCCTCTGTCACGTTCTGACCTTAGTTCCTTTATTTATGTCTTTGTGTTAGTTTGGTCAGGGCGTTAGTTGGGGTGGGTAGTCTATGTTCTTTTTTCTATGTTGTGTTTATGTGTTTGGCCTGGTATGGTTCTCAATCAGAGGCAGGTGTCGTTTGTTGTCTCTGATTGAGAATCATACTTAGGTAGCCTGTTTTCCCCATTTTAGTTGTGGGTGATTGTTTCTGTCTCTGTGTCATTACCAGACAGAACTGTTTCGTTTTCGTTCGTTCTACTTGTTATTTTACCACGCTGCATATTGGTCCGATCATTCATACTCCTCGTCAGAGGAAGACAGATTACGTTACAGCCTCCCTGTCTGTATCAGGTGGATTTTCCCTGGAACCAGTTAATAGAGGTCATGTGACCTCCTCCGCTGGGCGCTGGGACTCTGCCACCTGAGAGGGGTCACTGGGAGAGAGAGGTTTAGGAATGTCTGCTGGGTGCCACATTGATGAAATACACAATCATTAGAAATGGTGAGAACACAAGAGAGCACAGAGCTACCGATCATTTGATCTACACTTACAACACTTTGACATCTGTCAGGTAATGTAGCATCTCAGTTGGCACTCCTGTGTCTTGTGTCTGTGTGACTTGAGCTGCTTTTGAACGTTTTGCATGATCCCTTGTCCCCTCTTCCCCATACTCTGTCCCTCTCTATACCCCCCCCCCCTCTCTCTCTTTATCTCCAACTCTCCCTGGCTTCCTACCTTCGTGGCCCAATAAGGGGAGGTGGAGTGAGAGAGAAGAAGAGGGGAGAGGGACGGAGACATCCACATGACCTTGGAATTAGTGGAGCTCCTGGGACCAGGCTTGCTGGGTGGGACAACATTGGCAGCTGCTGGATTTTCCCCCTCCCGGGTGTGTAAGATTAATGTGTGTTCTGGTGGTGTCGAGGAGGAGGGGGAAGTGTGTCGGGGAGCAGGGGGAATGAGGCAGAGGGTAGGGGAGCAAGGGGCAGGGGTAGTCCCCACCAATATTTGCCACTGTTCTGTACATCTAGCCAAGAGGTATTTGTGTCGTTGGGAAACAAACCACTTGTGGAATATTGTCTGGCTTGCCATGGATTGTGTGAGAGCAGTGAGAGAGTTGTTGTCCGCCTGCGGGTTTCACTCTGACTGCGGCTGTACATGTGTCCAGATATTATGGAGGCTCAGGAGGTTAGGGAATGGACAGAGGGAGGGAGGGATGTGGAAGGAGCGGTGGAGGGCTGCGGGGGTTTCTGTCTGACCCAGTACACCTGCAAATCACCACTGTCTCCTCACTCTTACTCTAGGGCCACACACACACTCCCTTGAATGTCCCAAGGCAGAAAGTCCTGAAATGAATTAACCAGACCTGAGAGGGTTTTTTTCTCTCCAAGAAGCATCATTATACCTCAAGAGTTTTATCTTCATCACAGAATACCATCAGAGGATAACATCCCTTACATGAAAACTCTCACCAGACCACCTGTTTTTAGATATGCCACCGTTTCTTGAAAATCAGGACAGTTTTGAGTAGGGGCTGGAACTGGTTCTGGGAACAGAACTGGAAAGCGGAAAATAAAAACATTTTCAAGACCTGTTATTTTAAAAGCATGGGAACCTTCTAATAATGTCCTTTTAAGTTTCAGTCCCACAAAAAAAATGCAACAAAACGCCTACTCACTCTGTCACTCAGAAACGTACTCCAGTGTTTCTGCCTGCCAGCTGAAAATCTTTGCCAGTGTGTGTGTGTGCATGTGTAGGATACTTGCCCCTCCCCCTCAGAAGCATAGACTATTTTATCCTACTGACGTTACAAGCACGATTCAGAAATTAGGGAGAGATTTTAATTAGAGAAGAATCAATTCACTTTTTCAATGCTAGTTGAGTGATCACGTTTCACATTGGATTTATTAACTACAAAAAGGGAAGATGTTTTTTTCCAAATCTCTGAAGTTCAAAAACATTCAAAGTTTCTCCATGGAAGCCACTCCTGTGTAGGTATAATTCTGTGGGCCTAATTCAGATAATTCATGACATGGCAAGATGCAAGGCCGCAAAATTTCACCCGCAAAGTTTCTGTCGCATCTTGTGCCCTACAATACACTTGTCTATCCAAGCTTGTGAACAACTATAGCTCGCCCGCGCCATAGCAAGCTGCTCTAGCCGCACTGATTAGTGAAGTAATTTAACGTCAAGCAAAAAAAAATCAGAGGTTTCCAGAGGAACAGAAAGCAACGATATAAAGCGGTTCAGAACTTTATTTTGCAGGTTGGAAACAATGGAACGGAACGATTGGATTTTTCTTTTTATCCATCCCCTGGTTTTGAGATGCCTGGCCATAGAGAAAAGTTTGAATGTTACTGCTCAGAAACTATCTCAGTCTCAGCTCAACACAGGTTACCTCACACAACCAGTAACGATTCTTCAGTGACCCTATTCTTCGAATCCCAACACGCCAAGAGGAACCCTTACACTCACCTTCACCTCTCACCCTTCCCTCACCCCTTCGACTCTTTGAAAGTGGCCTCTACACCAACCATTCTGCTCAGCTGCTGAGATGATCAGGGTTCTTCACCTCATGGAGGAGGAGACCCCTGACCCCAGACTCCATCCCCAGCTGGCTTAACCTCCTGGACACACAGGAATCTCTGTCTTTGTCTCCCCAATCTCTCTATCTTTCACTCTTTCTCTCCCTCCCTGTGTCTGATGCATTTTCACCACTGACAGCCCTAGTGTGTGTGTGTCTTGTGTGTGTGTGTGTGTGTCAGAGGATTGCTCGTCTACGCCTACTTTTTCAGCTGTGCCTGAATTCTATGTCCACAGTTTCACAAAAAACAGACAAGGAAATACTTAAATTAAAGGCTTGGACTAAGTCACCTGTCATTGACTGCTTGACTACTGTATGTTTATTCAGGCCACAGATCTATTTATTCTACAGTATTTTGATTGGGACAGACAAATGTTAGAAGTGAAATGTTATTGCTGAGCACGACACAAGAGAGTGTGCGTTCCTCAGCATTATATGTATATTTATACTGGCGCTGTAAGACACTTTATTACTCTAACCCTGTGGGTTTTCGTGTGTAAACACTATCTGAGATTATGTAAAAACTATTAAGGATTATGTAAAGGAGCAATTAGTCAGAAAAGCCCCTGGCTCTCTATCATACACACACTCGGCTGGGGGCGGGCCTTCTCAAGCTCTTTCATCTGGAATTAATTGAACATTTTATTCAAGCGCATTTTCTCCCTCATGTAGGTTTCCCCCTCCTGACAGGTGTTGAAATAGAAATGCTACCGGGCATCACAAAACGATTCAATAGACATGTCTGGGTCTGGTACACAGAACAATCATCCTCTGATTTTTCTCCCCCTTTTTATTAATTTATTTCTCTCAGATTTTTTATTTGGATTCCCAGTGACCTCATGACGTAGCATGGAATGGCCAGGATTAATCAGGATTTAAGCTCGGCTACGTTCCCCAGAGTTCCCCGCCTCTCATCTTCCTGGTGTCTACAAAGGTGCCGAAGCGGACCAAATCCTAGGTTCATTTTTTGATATGAACTCATTTCCTGGCTGTGGTTCCTGGGTTCAGGGCAGTGTAACCTGAGGAGGATTCGGCACCCGTGCCCCCAGGGGATGAAAGCAGCAGAAAGCCTGAGAATTAACCCCCAGGGTCAACAGCATTATCCACCTCTATTTATAGATCAACTTACATTTTTAGCCGGCAAAAAAAGACAAAAAAAGGATTACATGGGGTCACCCCACAGAGATTTGCAGTTAATTAAATCAATCAAAGAGATTGACTAAAACTGAGATTTTTTTTTCTTGTCTTTTAGTATTTCATCCACTTAATAACATCTTAATTAGATTACATGACCACATTTCACAGCCAGGGTTTGTCACTTTGACAAGGTTTTCTTCTTATTTTGTAACAAGTGACACAAAAAAATGCAGTACCAGTCGAAAGTTTGAACTCATTCAAGGGATTTCTTTATTTTTTACTATTTTCTACATTGTAGAATAATAGTAAGGACATCAAAATGATGAAATAACATATGGAATCATGTAGCAACCCAAAAACTGTTAAACAAATCAACTATATTTTTGACATTCTTCAAAGTAACCACACTGTTGGCATTCTCTCAACCAGCTTCATGAGGTAGTCACCAGGAATGCATTTAAATTAACAGGTGTGCCTTGCTAAAAGTTCATTTGTGAAATGTATTTCCTTCTTAATGCATTTGAGACAATAATTTGTGTTGTGACAAGGTAGGGGTGGTACACAGAAGATAGCCCTATTTGGTAAAAGACTAAGTCCATATTATGTCAAGAACAGATCAAATAAGCAAAGAGAGACAACAGTCCATCATTACATTAAGAGATGAAGAGCTTCAAGTGCAGTCACAAAAACGACCAAGAGCTATGATGAAACTGGCTCTCATGAGTAACGCTACAGTTACCTCTGCTGCAGAGGATAAGTTCATTAGTTAACAGCCTCAGAAATTACAGCCCAAATAAATGCTTCACAGTTCAAGTAACAATGGACAGTGGAAATCTGTCCTTTGGTCTGATGAGTCCGAATTTGCAATTTTTGGTTCCCACCATTAAGCATCTGGTTACATTTATTTAGAATTTTATTTAACCCTTATTTTTCCAGTTAAATTGACTGAGAATATATTCTCATTTACAGCAATGACCTGGGGAATAGTTACAGGGGAGAGGAGGGCCGGATGAATGAAGTCACTTAGTGTAATAATTTGTTTTTCAACAGGACAATGACCCAACACACCTCCAGGCTGTGTAAGGGGTATTTGACCAAGAAGGAGAGTGATGGATGGAGTGCTGCATCAGATGACCTGTCCTCCACAATCACCCGACCTCAACCCGATTGAGATGTTTAGGATGAGTTGGACAGCAGAGTGAAGGAAAAGCAGCCAACAAGTGCTCAGCATATGTGGGAACTCCTTCAACGCTGTTGTAAAAGCATTCCAGGTGAAGCTGGTTGAGAGAATGCCAAAAGTGTGCAAAGCTGTCATGAAGGCAAAGGGTCATTACTTTGAATAATCTAAAATCTAAAATATATTTAGATTTGTTTAACACTTTTTTGCTGACTACATGATTCCATATGTGTTATTTCATAGTTTGATGTCTTCACTATTATTCTACAATGTAGAAAACCCTTGAATGAGTAGGTGTGTCCAACATTTTGACTGGTACTGTATGTTGTTATAAAAAGCAAAACAGTAAACTTTTTACAACTTTGTATTGCACCAAATTTTTAGATTGTAAAATGTAAACTTATACTTTGGCCGACTAGATATTTATTGTCTTACTGGAGATTACATATCTGGTCAGTGCCCAATCCCCCCCCCTCCCTCCCTCCCCCCTCCCTCCCTCCCTCCCCCCTCCCTCCCTCCCTCCCTCCCTCTCAATGGGCTGCTGCAACACTGAGTTAGGGTCAGTGCAGGGAAAGGTACACAATATCAACAGTAAGTTCCTGAATACAGTACATACAGTTGTTTTTATTCCTGAATACAGTACATACAGTTGTTTTTATGTGTCAGACCTGTATTACCTTTATAGCTCAAGTTCTCATCATCAAATCAAATTATTACACGCTTCGAAAACTTCTAATTAATATGAAATGCAATTTCTTGTCATACTGTATATATTTTTTTATCATTGTTTTTTTAGAACCTAATTATTTTCCAGAGTTTATGTTCATTGCCTGTTCCATTTACTTACAAAGCACACGAAAGTGAGTAAAGATCCAGTCATCCCCAATCACTCCCAGCCTGTAGCACTGCAGAGTAGCAGAGTAAACTGTATAAATAGACATTCTCAGCCACAGTGTTTATGGGGTGAGGCTGGAAGATGAAGGAAACGAGCTGAAGTATCCTGACAGCTATTCTCCCAATAATAAACACACACCGGTAATATTTTAATCTAGAATTGAGCAATATCTAAATGTGTTTGAACTCCCACAAAGCCCTGGGCTGAATACAGCGGCCCCTGGCTCTGTTGCACACTCAGCCTCTGAGCAGGAAGTAAGACGTCTATCATGTACTGTATGTACGCTGTTTGTGTTTTATTTGTGGAGCTGTGAGGTTGCTATTGAGTCCATTACTTAGGTACTACCACTTCCATTGGTGCTTATCTTGTCAAGTTATGTCTGGTATACTATTGGTGAATGTGTTGTAGTGCATGCTTGCATGTTTGTGTGTGTGTGTAGTGCATGCTTGTGTGTGTGTGTGTGTAGTGCATGCGTGCATGTTTCTCTGGTATTGAACTCAAGTTGGATAGCAAAGTTAGGCCAGGACTCCCTAGGCACTTGACCTCCCAATTCAGAGGCATTTCCTCCACACAGTTCCCCTGTGCAACTGGCCTAGGAGCAGGAAGGGGGGGGGGGAACTGGTACAAAACCACAAGAAGCCATCTCACACAGGCCTTAACATACAGTCATGTACATCTACCAAAACGTAAAACACGCTCATGCACCTATGTACACACAGTGCCTGATGTACAGTATGGTCTAATGTCATGAGGTCTAAAAGAAAAGAAGATAGCATATTAATGCTAACTCAATGTCTGTGTTTGTCAGGGATCTGGAGGCCTTACTAGTTTTCAGTTTGGGCTTCATCCCAGTATAATGCGTGGATATTGACTGGTAAATGAAGACCAGGTGACACCTTGAATGAGAAGATAGATGATCCTCTGTTATGGCGTGATAATGACTCAGTGGTAATTGCTCCAACACACACGGATTGCTCACTTCAGTTCGCTCCCTGTCTACCCCCCTTTGGGGTAACGCTAGCCCTTGCCCCGAGCACAAAGGGGGCCTGTGTGTGAGTTGTTCAGGCCTGCCCTCACTCCCTCTCTCCTACCCAAGCCCCTAACCTCTTCTCCCCCAGCTGTGTGGCTGATGTGCTCCATTTGCTGGCTGATGGACTGAGCGGGACGAGGCAAAAGTTCACACGCGCACACCTTTCCTGTTCACATGGCAGTGGAGACCGACAGGGGCCAGCTTGACCCCAGTGACCCATTCGGGGGACACCTCCTGCGCTTCCGCCACTGAACTGCCACCGGCCCTCCCCCTCTTCCCCTCCTCCTTGCTCCGCAATTTGTCCCCTCATTTAGGGCCAGCCACGCCTCTGTTGTCCTAATGCTGTAAGTTTAAGTCCTCTGTGCTGTACTCAAGATGCTGTTTCCTTGCAATGGGGAAGGGGGTGTAAAGAAAGAGAGAGCTTTGTACAAGGTCAGTAGCAGACAGCATGTGAGCACATACTGTATGCATACCCTGATCTGTATGTGCATTATCATCTGAGAAAATATCAAACTTTAATATTACAGTGGAGAGAACAAGTATTTGATACACTGCTGATTTCGCAGGTTTTCCTATTTACAAAGCATGGAGAGGTCTGTAACTTTTTATCATAGGTACACTTCAGCTGTAAGAGACGTAATCCAAAACAAAAATCCAGAAAATCACATTGTATAATTTTTAAGTAATTAATTTGCATTTTATTGCATGACATAAGTATTTGATCACCTACCAACCAGTAAGAATTCCGGCTCTCACAGACCTGTTAGTTTTTCTTTAAGGAGCCGTCCTGTTCTCCACTCATTACCTGTATGAACTGCACCTGTTTGAACTCGTTACCTGTATAAAAGACACCTGTCCACACACTCAGTCAAACAGACTCCAACCTCTCCACAATGGCCAAGACCAGAGGGCTGTGTAAGGACATCAGGGCTAAAATTGTAGACCTGCACAAGGCTGGGATGGGCTACAGGACAATAGGCAAGCAGCTTGGTGAGAAGGCAACAAGCGCAATTATTAGAAAATGGAAGAAGTTCAAGATGACGGTCAATCACCCTCAGTCTGGGGCTCCATGCAAGATCTCACCTCGTGGGACATCAATGATCATGAGGAAGGTGAGGGATCAGCCCAGAACTACACAGCAGGACCTGGTCAATGACCTGAAGAGAGCTGGGACCACAGTCTCAAAGAAAACCATTATGTAACACACCACGCCATCATGGATTAAAATCCTGCAGCGCATGCAAGGTCCCCCTGCTCAAGCCAGCGCATGTCCAGGCCCGTCTGAAGTTTGCCAATGACCATCTGGATGATCCAGAGGAGGAATGGGAGAAGGTAATGTGGTCTGATGAGACAAAAATAGAGCTTTTTGGTCTGAACTCCACTCCTTCCAGAAGAAGGATGAGTACAACCCCAAGAACACCATCCCAACCGTGAAGCATGGAGGCAGAAACATCATTCTTTGGGGATGCTTTTCTGCAAAGGGGACAGGACGACTACACCGTATTGAGGGGAGGATGGATGGGGCCATGTATTACGAGATCTTGGCCAACAACCTCCTTCCCTCAGTAAGAGCATTGAAGATGGGTCGTGGCTGGGTCTTCCAGCATGACAACAACTCAAAACACACAGCCAGGGCAACTAAGGTGTGGCTCCGTAAGAAGCATTTCAAGGTCCTGGAGTGGCCTAGCCAGTCTTCAGACCTGAACCCAATAGAAAATCTTTGGAGGGAGCTGAAAGTCCGTAACCTGAAGGATCTGGAGAAGGTCTGTATGGAGGAGTGGGCCAAAATCCCTGCTGCAGTGTGTGCAAACCTGGTCAAGAACTACAGGAAACATATGATCTCTGTAATTGCAAACAAAGGTTTCTGTACCAAATATTAAGTTCTGTTTTTCTGATGTATCAAATACTCATGTCATGCAATAAAATGCTAATTAATTACTTAAAAATCATTCAATGTGATTTTCTGGATTTTTGTTTTAGATTCCGTCTCTCACAGTTGAAGTGTACCTATGCTAAAAAAAATGACAGACCTCTACATGCTTTGTAAGTAGGAAAACCTGCAAAATCGGCAGTGTATCAAATACTTGCTCTCCCCACTGTATATTACAGTATATGTGTTTTCTTATTTTTCTTTCAAACCTACAGTATACTCCAGAATCCACAGTCAAAAGAGATTTCATATTTGATATGAAAGAATTCATTTCAAGCAATCTCAAATTGTGCATTATCGAATCGCAGAAGAACCATCTGCTAGAAAGTACTGATTGACTGTCATTTTATTTAATCAGTATGGACTCAATGTTTCAGGGTGGGCAGCTGTTCTCAGTGTGGGAGGCTGCTCTCAGTGTTTCAGGGTGGGAGGCTGCTCTCAGTGTTTCAGGGTGGGAGGCTGCTCTCAGTGTTTCAGGGTGGGAGGCTGCTCTCAGTGTTTCATGGTGGGAGGCTGCTCTCAGTGTTTCAGGGTGGGAGGCTGCTCTCAGTGTTTCAGGGTGGGAGGCTGCTCTCAGTGTTTCAGGGTGGGAGGCTGCTCTCAGTGTTTCATGGTGGGAGGCTGCTCTCAGTGTTTCAGGGTGGGAGGCTGCTCTCAGTGTTTCAGGGTGGGAGGCTGCTCTCAGTGTTTCAGGGTGGGAGGCTGCTCTCTCGAAGCAGAACAAATGGCAGCGCCGCAAAGCTTCCTCTTTTCTCACAATTCAGCTGTCTCAGAAAAAAGGATCTGCCTCCCTCTGAATGACTGAGCCCAAATGGTTCCCCCCCCCAACCAGTCCACCAGTTCCTCCCTATCTCTCAATCGACCCTCACTTACCCCTTCACAAACACCCATACACGCACACATACACTCCTCCTCTGCCCAAAGGAATTCATTTTCTAATTTTCCTTGACTGAGAAAACAATACACATGCCTTAACAATGTTGACATCTCTAATGCCTTAAAACTCACTGGTAATGGAGCTTTGATTGGTAGTAAGTGGATACATGATTGCACACAGAGACCCATTCACTTTACTGTGCTGTTCTGACCTGCAGTGGAATAAATTAACTACAGTAGAGAATCAAAAACATGCAAATAATTGTTTAATATTCAATATATTTATTTTCAAACTCCTGAGATCAGAAATGTTACACTTCATGACCAATTAGTAGCTGATCCAGATTTTGGCTACTTGCCTCCCTGACATACACACCCGCCCCCTGCATCACCCTGTTGCAGTCATTCACACACATTTCTCCTAGGTTATTCACTAACTCTAGAGTGACACCTTCAAACTTCATATGTAAGTTATTTCGAATGCTATAAAGGTCAGATTTGTATTCATTTGAATTAGGTGCTGGAGGGAAGGAGGTAATTTGCCCTCCAGCTCCCAATTCAACTGAATTACAAACTTCCCCCTCAAAAAAGAAGCCCACACTACTAAATCATAATTATATAATTATGTCTATAAATATGTCATGGATGGCTTTATACAGGGACTGTGTCATTCTACCTTTTGAGCGGGTTAAATTCCACAGTCATGCCTTCCCACAACAAGGAGTCATCACCTGAAAACACTCATTAACCAGCCTACATTTCCCATGAACATCTCTGTCTGTTATAAAGGCTAATTGTTAGCCAAGTTAACGGCACTAGCGAGAACTTCTCTTCCTCAGCCAGGAGATGTATAGTTTCTCGCCCGTGACGTTACACACCCGTACACTTGTTGTATTCCACATGCCACAGAAAATGATGGCATTGCTTTATGGGTACCTTATCTTCACGTTTAATGCCCCTCAGACACATTATTCTTACACTAACATGTTGCCTACTGTAGATACAGGCCTGAAACCTTTGCCCTAGATACAGGCCAGAAAACCCTTGCTCTATAATGGTATTGCCTCATGTTCATCAGCATGACATTTGTTTAAGAAACACATTCATCAAATCAAATTGACATCTGACAGTTGAGGAAAATGTTAGAGGAAGAAATCCTTTGGTACAACAAACGGTGACGCATTGGCCCTTGTACTATGCAGTCATAGGGGATTCTAAACCTGTGATAACACTGATGGAGTGATAGGCTAAGTGGCTAACCGTCTTCCTGAGAGGGACCCTTTTGTTCATTGTGCTTTCTTGTGCTCACAACCTCTGAAACAATGTCCCTGAGAGTATTACGTTAGTTAGTACCCTCCTGTATGCAAATCACACAGCGATTATACAAATACTGTGTGGCAATGGTATGACGTCAGATTCTAAAAAGTCCCCCCGACATTTATTTTCAGATTGTGACTGTTCACACACCCAGAATGATTGACAGTGTCATCGTTATCGTCATTGGCTTTGCATGACAAGATTTAATGCGTTGGATAGACAAGTCATCCTATCAAGTCATTACCTCTACTTGTTCTGTCTACTGACCACATAGTGAAGCACAAAGGTACATTTTGGAGCATAGCTGCAGAAGAACACAGGAGATATACAGGTAACCGGATCAAGCTCAATGTTGATTATGAGGCCATGTTCAAGGGAATATGTAGTCATCTCTCATCCGTTTCTTATAGACCTTATATAGACATCAATATGCTAATGATGGAACAGCAAACGCTACTGATAGCAGTCCCATAGCTAGTGCATCATATTGTTGGTGAATGATCAATCCTGGATTGTGGTTCATGCAGACCAAAAGACTAGGCAACGTGTGGTTAACTCTGGATGACGTAAAGGAACTACGTCAAAGAGAAAGGGTGAGTGTGTACATCAGCGAGAAAAATGAGTGAATGACAAAAGGAGTGGATGGATAGACAAGACAGTGGTTGTTGAGCATACTTCAGCCAAGAAGACAGCATACACTTGTGACCCTCTCTTTGTGTGTGTCTTGGTGACATCTGATGTCTGTCTGGTCTGACCTCAGAGACCTGACGCCCCCTTATTCCCCTGCTATTAGTGTGTCATCAACTCCAGACAGACCCACCACCACTCACTCCGCCGAGACAGACCCAATGAGTGACTTACGCCTGGCCAGACAGCCAGCGAGGCGAGAAGACGGACGGAGAAAGAATCAGGGAGCCGAGATCTGGGCCAGTACTCATAAAGCAAATTAGAGTAGGAGTAATGATCTAGGATCAGTTTAGCCTTTTAGATCATAATGAGTAAGATTACAAGGACAAGGGGGACCAGATCCTAGAACAGCACTCCTACTCTGAGACACTTTAGGAATACAGGTCCAGATCAATGGCCCCACATCATGGGTTGGCCGGTAGCCTAGTGGTTAGAGCATTGTACTAGTAACTGAAAGGTTGCAAGATTGAATCCCTGAGCTGACAAGGTAAAAAATCTGTTGTTCTGACTCTGAACAAGGTTGCTAGGCCATCATTGAAAATAAGAGTTTGTTCTTAAACTGACTTGCCTAGATAAATAAAGGTTAAAAAAAATCTGTATAAAAACAAACCCTCTTCAATCAATCCCATGGCTTTCATTCTAGGCAGCAAGCAGAGCTCCAGTGTCTACAGTTTCCCAGGCCTCTCCTAAATTTTTACATATTTTCAGGCCTGATGCTTCAGACAGCTCGTGGTGCAAAGCTGTGATTATTAGCAGGGCTAACTTTTTCTGTCTGGGTAGTGGGGGCCGTCCGGGTCTATTTTTAACCAGTGCTGAAAGTTTGAATGCCCTTCCACCCCTTAAACACACTAGTCACAAAAAGCCCAGATTCTGCAGTGTTTTAGAGCTACTGTAGTCTGGGCGAGTCTGGAGGGAATGGCTGAGTTTCAGACTGAGCCAGTGAGACAGCACAGCAGCAGCCGTGGCGTTCCTGGCAATGCTACACTTACATTCTCTCACTACACATGACCCCCGCCGGCAGTTAGAGCGACCGACGCAAGACATGAACAAAGCGATCGACAAGTGATTGAGCGCTTCTCTCTAACAATGACTGCATTTTGGGGGCTTTGTGAGGACGTGTAACTTTCTCTCCCTCTCCCTGTCTCTGTGTTGGTTGGCAGTGAGTGCAACCCACATTCCATGAAGCTATATTTCCCATACATTCCTTGATGTAGGGGAACTGTGTTGCACTATGGGTTGTCAGGAGTGAGACGTTGATGACACGCTGGGATTGAGAGCAGAATAAGGGCTGTCAAAGCTAGGCTGTATAGGACATCTGAAAGCAGAGAGGGAGCTTTAGTAGTTGAGATACAAAAATATGTCTTTGTTGCAACAGACAGACAGGAATCACTCTTTTTTTGTGTTTGCACTCATTTTGAATGATGAGGTCAACAGGGATTTATTTTTCAAAATCTGCTTCTCTCCTTTCAGTTGAGTGAGGGTGGTTCTTCAAACAAATGATGCCAGACAGATGAATCTACATGTCTGTGGAGGTTTGCTGTTGTGTTTGTGATGCTGAATGTGTTGAGGCTGTACTTGGGCTGGATTGTCTTGATAACTAAAATAGTCTCAAAGCCACAATATTTTAAGTTCTCTGTCCCCTAGCTGTGACAACGATACAAATAACTTTTCATCTGACATAGAAGTTATGCATTTCACCTACAGTACATACAGTACACATCTGATTGGCCACCCCGGTGTTCAGATACAGTGGGGCAAAAAAAGTATTTAGTCAGCCACCAATTGTGCAAGTTCTCCCACTTAAAAAGATGAGACAATCAGAACCATCGTGGAATTGTTGTTCAATTTAAATGTTTGAATATGAAATTGTTGTTCATCTGTACAAACAATATTAAGCAAATGTAAACACCATGGGACCACTCAGCCATCATACCGCTCAGGAAGGAAACACGTTCTGTCTCCTAGAGATGAATGTACTTTGGTGCGAAAAGTGCAAATAAATCCCAGAACAACAGCAAAGGACCTTGTGAAGATGCTGGAGGAAACAGGTACAAAACTATCTATATCCACAGTAAATCGACTCCTATATCGACATAACCATGAAAGGCCACTCAGCAAGAAAAAAGACTCTTCTCCAAAACCACCATAAAAAGCAAGACTACGGTTTGCAGGAGGGACTGGTGCAATTCACAAAATAGATAGGCATTATGAGGAGGAAAATTATGTGGATATATTGAAGCAACATCTCAAGACATCAGTCAGGAAGTTAAAGCATGGTTGCAAATGGGTCTTCCAAATGGACAATGACCCCAAGCCTACTTTCAAAGTTGTGGCAAAATGGCTTCATAAGGACAACAAAGTCAAGGTATTGGAGTGACAGTCACAAAGCCCTGACCTCAATCCCATAGAAACTGAAAAAGTGTGTGCGAGCAAGGAGGCCTACAAAACTGACTCAGTTACACCAGCTCCGTCAGGAGGAATGGGCCAAAATTCACCCAAGTTATTGTGGGAAGCTTGTGGAAGACTTACCCAAAACATTTGACCCAAGTTAAACAATTTAAAGGCAATGCTACCAATGACTAATTGTGTGACTAATTCAACACCATAGTACCCTCCAAGCTCGTCATCAAGCTCGAGACCCTGGGTCTCGACCCCGCCCTGTGCAACTGGGTTCTGGACTTCCTGACGGGCCGCCCCCAGGTGGTGAGGGTAGGCAACAACATCTCCTCCCCGCTGATCCTCAACACTGGGGCCCCACAAGGGTGCGTTCTGAGCCCTCTCCTGTACTCCCTGTTCACCCACGACTGCGTGGCCACGCACGCCTCCAACTCAATCATCAAGTTTGCGGACGACACAACAGTGGTAGGCTTGATTACCAACAACGACGAGACGGCCTACAGGGAGGAGGTGAGGGCCCTCGGAGTGTGGTGTCAGGAAAATAACCTCACACTCAACGTCAACAAAACTAAGGAGATGATTGTGGACTTCAGGAAACAGCAGAGGGAACACCCCCCCATCCACATCGATGGAACAGTAGTGGAGACGGTAGCAAGTTTTAAGTTCCTCGGCATACACATCACAGACA